>NC_088196.1:5517131-5592793 GCF_028769735.1 Zonotrichia leucophrys gambelii | reverse complement strand
GCTTTTCCCGACATTCCCAGGAATCCCAGAGGATTTGGGATCGCTGCCCGGAATTCCAGGCAGGAATTTTAACTGGAAGCTCCCACCCGGCCAGGATTAAAATATCCTTAAAATTCACAAATCCGCCAAAAATTGGGGGTCTTGGCACCCAGGTGTGGAATCCACAAATGGGCCAAAAAATGGGGTTTTAAAAATATCTTTAAAATTCACAAATCCACCAAAAAATTGGGGTTATTTTGACACCAAGGTGTGTTAAAAATATCCTTGACATTTCCATATTGGTCAAAAATTGGGGTTTTTGGCAACGAGGTGTGGAATCCACAAACGGGCCAAAAAATGGGGTTTTAAAAATATCTTTAAAATTCACAAATCCGCCAGAAATTGGGGTTTTTGGCACCGAGGTGTGGAATCCACAAACGGGCCAAAAAATGGGGTTTTAAAAATATCTTTAAAATTTACAAATCCACCAAAAACTCAGGGTTTTTTGGCTCTGGTGTGCATCAAAAATATTTTTAAAATATATAAATAGGCAAAAATTGGGGGGTTTTAGCACCGAAGTGTGTTCAGATAAAATTTAAAAATCTGCTAAAAATTGGGGGTTTTTGGCACAGAGGTGTGTTAAAAAATATCCTTAAAATTTACAATTTGGGCAAAAATCTGATTTTTTTGCATGCTCCCTCCATGGTTGCTTTGTCGCAAAGCTGGATGCAAAGTGTGTTAAAAATTAAATTAAAATTACAAATCGGCCAAAAATTGGAATTTTTTGGCACTGAGATGTGTTAAAAAAATCTTTAAAATTACAAATCGGCCCAAAATTGTAATTTTTGGGAAGTTGAGCGTTCCCAGCATCCAAGAGTTCCCCGGAGGAAAATCCAAAGGGATGGGAAAGAAATTCGGTTTAATGGGAAAGAAATTCAATTTAACGAGAGCCGGGGGGACACAGGTGGGGAAAAGATTTTGGGAGGAGCCAAAATCGGAATTTTTAACGCGGGTTTGGGGCGGTTTTATATAAATTTGGGAGTGGGAAATGTCCGGGGTTAATGGGATTGTGCAGGGGGGAAAATAAAAATGATTGGGGGAAATTGGGGAAGGAAAAGGGACAAAAAGGGAAAAAAGGGAAAAAAGGGAAAAGGGAAAAGGGAAAAAAAGGGAAAAAAAAGGAAAAAAAGGGAAAAGGGAAAAAAGGGAAAAAGGGAAAAGGGAAAAAAAGGGGAAAAAAGGGAAAAGGGAAAAAAAGGAAAAAAAGGGAAAAAAAAGGGAAAAGGGAAAAAAGGGAAAAAAAGGGAAAAAAGGGGAAAAAAGGGAAAAAAAGGGAAAAAAAGGGAAAAGGGAAAGGGGAAAAAAGGGGAAAAAAGGGAAAAAAAGGGAAAAAAGGGAAAAAAAAAAAAGGGAAAAGGGAAAAAAAGGGAAAAAAGGGAAAAGGGAAAAGGGAAAAAAAGGGGGAAAAGGGGAAAAAAAGGGAAAAGGGGAAAAAAGGGAAAAAAAAGGGAAAAGGGAAAAAAGGGAAAAAAAGGGAAAAAAGGGGAAAAAAGGGAAAAAAAGGGAAAAGGGAAGGGAAGATCCCTCAGACCATTCCCAATCCACCCCAAGCTTTTCCCGCTGGATAAAGAAAATAAACCTCAAATAAATTTAAAAAAAATCCCAATTAAACCTTGAATAAATTCCTAATAAACTCCAAATAAATTCCAAATAAATGCTGAATAAACTCCAAGTAAATGCTGAATAAATCTGGAATAAATTCTTAAATAAACCCCGGATAGATCCTTAATAAACCTTGAATAAATCCTGAATAAGTCCTGGATAAATCTCGCATAAATCCCAAATAAACCCCGGATAAACCCTGAATATATCTGGAATAAATCCCAAATAAACCCCGAATAAATCCCAAATAAATCCCGAATAAATCCCGAATAAATCCCACATAAATCCCGAATAAACCCTGAACAAATCCAGAATAAATCCCAAATAAACCCTGAATAAATCTCTCATAAATCCAGAATAAACCCCTGACAAATCCCAAATAAATCCCCAAAAAATCCTGAATAAATTCAGACTAAACCCCAAATAAATGCCAAAAAAATCCCAAATAAATTCGGACTAAACCCCAAATAAATCCCAATTAAATCCCAATTAAATCCCAATTAAATCCCAATTCCTGCTCCTTCCCCACCTCGGCCCCCAGGGACCATTCCCAGAGCAGCTCCAGATCTTTATTTTATTTTTTTTTTAAATTTTTATTATTAAATTTTATTGTATTATTATGCATTTATTTTATTTTTTATTATGTATTTATTATATTTTATGATCATGTTTTAATTTTATTATTTCATTTAGCGTTATTTCATGAATATATTTTATATTACCCTTATACTTTATTTTATTCTTATTATTTATTTTCATTTTATTCGATGTCATCTTGGTATTCTATTTTATTCTTATTATTTCTTTTATTCTCCTTATTTTATTTATTTATTTTGCTAAATTATATATATAATAATAAATATTTATAATATATTATATTATAATATATTATATTATATTATATTATAATAAATATATATTTAATAATATAATATTAAATTATTAAATAATTTAATATTATAAAATAATATTTATTTTATAATATTATAAAATAAATATTATTTTATAATATTAAATTATTTATTTTCTATTATTTTTGCTCCCAAAAAAGCAGGAAATGCCTTTGAGCTTTCCCAGCCCTGAGCGATTTTCCAGAAGATTTTGGGGGAATTTTTATGGAAAAGGAGGAGCTGCTCAAAATCGGCACAAAAATCCCAATTTTCGAGCTTCTTTTGGGGGGGAATTTTAATTTTTAGTACCAAAATCCATCCTGAAATGATTTGGGGAAAAAAAAATTTAAAAATCTATTTATTATTTCAGTGGTTGGAGTTGTCCCCGAGTCCATGCATGGAGATTTCCTTAAAAAAATGAATTAAAATAAAAATAAAAAGCAATTTATTGTGTGTCCTAAAATAAATAATAATGTAAATAATTAAATAAATATTCAAATAAAAATGTAGTTTTAGAAGAAAGCAACCCCAACAAATCATTAAATAAATATTCAAATAAATAATAATTTAAAATACACCTTTAGAGAAAAAAAAAAAAAAAACCAACAAATCATTAAATAAAATATTAAAATAAAAATGTAGTTTTAGAAGAAAGAAACCCCAACAAATCATTAAATAAATATTCAAATAAATAATAATTTAAAATATATCTTTAGAGGAAAGCAACCCCAACAAATAATTAAATAAATATTTAAATAAATAATAATTTAAAATATATCTTTAGAAGAAAGCAACCCCAACAAATAATTAAATATTCAAGTAAATAATAATTTAAAATATATCTTTAGAAGAGAGCAACCCCAACAAATAATTAAATAAATATTCAAATAAATAATAATTTAAAATATATCTTTAAAATAAAGCAACCCCAACAAATAATTAAATAAATATAAAACTAAAATAATTATTTAAAATATATCTTTAAAGAAAAAAACCCAACAAATCAGTAAATAAATATTCAAATAAAAATGTAGTTTTAGAAGAAAGAAACCCCAACAAATCATTAAATAAATATTTAAATAAATAATAATTTAAAATACACCTTTAAAGAAAAAAAACCCAACAAATCAGTAAATAAATATTAAAATAAAAATGTAGTTTTAGAAGAAAGAAACCCCAACAAATAATTAAATAAATATTCAAATAAATAATAATTTAAAATATATCTTTAGAAGAAAGCAACCCCAACAAATAATTAAATAAATATTCAAATAAATAATAATTTAAAATACACCTTTAAAGAAAAAAACCCAACAAATCAGTAAATAAAATATTAAAATAAAAATGTAGTTTTAGAAGAAGGAAACCCCAACAAATAATTAAATAAATATTCAAATAAAAAATGTAGTTTTAGAAGAAAGAAACCCCAACAAATAATTAAATAAATATAAAAACTAAAATAATTATTTAAAATATATCTTTAGAAGAAAGCAACCCCAACAAATAATTAAATAAATATAAAACTAAAATAATTATTTAAAATATATTTTTAGAAGAAAAATCCCCAACAGCCACTGAATTATTTCTACCCATTTTGGGGAAATTTGAGGTTTTTAAAGGTTTTTTCCCTTTTAAAAAATCCCTTTTTTAATTAGGGGGGATTCCCGTGGGGTTCAGGATCCTTCAACAAAAACCTTTGTGAAAAATCGGATTTTTCTCCTCATTTCCCTCCTGCCCGCAGGAATTCGCCTTTTTCAGGTTTTATTTTTGCAGCCAGGAATGCGGCAAAATCCAAATATTCGTCCTGGTGATGAATCACCCTTTAAATTGAAAAATCCGCTTAAAAATGAGTTTATTCACCAAAATAAAAGCGCATGAGATGAATTAAAAACCGCCGCTTTTTTTAAAAAAAAAATTAATTTTTTATTTTATTTTTTTTTTCTGGTTTTTGGCTCTGCGGCAAAGCCCGAGCGCTGCGGAATTAAAATTGCGAATAATTAAAATTCAGCGCACGGAGCGCTGCGGCAGGAACGGAATATTCCAGCGGAAATTCGGAATATTCCAGCGGAAATTCGGAATATTCCTCCCCTGGATGGGATTTCCGGCAGAGAGGGATAAAAACAGAGGAAAAATCGAATTTTTTGTGGCTTTTTGGGGGTGTTTTCATCCCTCAGCGTGATCCCATAGGGGCTGTGAAAAATGAATTTATTCCGTGGGGTTGGGGGTTTAAAAATCGGTATTTTTGTGGAAAAGCGATTTAATAATCCAGCAGAAAAAGGGGGGAAAAAATTGATTTTTGGGGGAAAAAAAATAAAATCTTTGTGCAGAACTTGGGGCTGATACAGCAAAATAAAATTTGGGAGGGTGGAGAGGAGGAAATTTAATTTATAATTTATCACACGGCCGGTGTCATTATTGTTAAAATTTAATTAAATTTAAATTATAATTTAGCTCCAACGAGTTGTCCTGGTTTGTTTTCAGGTCTGAAATGACAAAGTGATCTTAAAAAATGGGGAAAAAACAGAAATAATTCAAATTTTGAATGGGCTGAGAGGATGAGAGGGGGAAATTTTTTTTTAGGTGTGTAATGAAATATTTGGGTTTATTTTGGGGCTCGGATTGGGAAAAAAACGGGGTAAAAAAATGAATTTTTGGGTGAATTTTATCTGATTTTTTCCCGATTTTTTACCGGGGAAATTCGGGGGGAAAAAATCAGAAATAATCCAAATTTTGAATGGACACAAAGGACGGGAGGGGAAAATCTTTGAGGTAGGGGCGAAATGAAATATTGGGGTTTGTTTTAAGGGTTGGGATTGAGGGAAAAAAGGGGAAAAAATGGGGAAAAAATGGGAAAAAAGGAAATTTTACAGGGGAGGCAGAGCAGGCTGAGGGCGCCGTTAATGACGGCCCTGGAATGTTTACGGGCCGGGCTCAAGTTCAATGACAAAATCCTTTGAAGGGGAAAGGGAAAAAGGGGAAAAAACCTGAAATAAAAATAAAAAAAATAAAAAATCCTCAGTCCAGGCAGAGTTTGGGGGGCGGGAATGAAAAAAACCCGAAAAAAATGAAATTAAAATAAAAATAGCTCAGCCCAGGCAGAGTTTGGGGGGTGGGAATGAAAAAAAACTGAAAAAAAGCAGAAAAAAATGAAATTAAAATAAAAATAGCTCAGCCCAGGCAGAGTTTGGGGGATGGGGATGAAAAAAAACTGAATAAAACCTGAAATAAAAATAAAAATAAAAAATCCTCAATCCAGGCAGAGTTTGCGGGGTGGGAATGAAAAAGAAAAAACCTGGAAAAACCTGAAATAAAAATAAAAATAAAAAATCCTCAGTCCAGGCAGAGTTTGGGGGGCGGGAATGAAAAAAAAAACCAAAAAAAACCGAAAAAAAATGAAATTAAAATAAAAATACCTCAGCCCAGGCAGAGTTTGGGGGGTGGGAATGAAAAAGAAAAAACCTGGAAAAACCTGAAATAAAAATAAAAAAAAAAATCCTCAATCCAGGCAGAGTTTGGGGAGGTGGGAATGAAAATAAAAAAACTGAAAAATACCCCTAAAAAAATGAAATTAAAATAAAAATCCTCAGCCCAGGCAGAGTTTGGGGGGTGGGAATGAAAAAGAAAAAACCAGAAAAAAAATGAAATTAAAATAAAAATACCTCAGCCCAGGCAGAGTTTGGGGGGTGGGAATGAAAAAGAAAAAACCAGGAAAAAATGAAATTAAAATAAAAATAAAAATAAAAAATCCTCAGCCCAGGCAGAGTTTGGGGGGTGGGAATGAAAAAGAAAAAACCTGGAAAAACCTAAAATAAAAATAAAAATAATAAAAATAAAAATAAAAATAAAAAATCCTCAGTCCAGGCAGAGTTTGGGGGGCGGGAATGAATTTGGACAAAAGAGAGGAGGGAAAGGAAAAGGGGGAGGGAAATCCCAGAGGGGATTTTTGGGGATTTTGAGGATTTTTGGGGATTTTTGGGGTGTTTGGGTTTGGGGGAAATCGGGAGAGGAGAGAGAAGGAGAGAGGGGAGGTTCAGCCCGGATTTGGAGCTTTTTTAGCCCAGATTGGGGCTGGTTTATCCCAGATTTCCAGCCGGTTTATCCCGGGTTTTAGGGCTGTTTTATCCCAGATTCGGAGCCGCTTTATCCCGGGTTTTGGGGCTATTTTAACCCATATTCGGGCTGTTTTAACCCATATTTGGAGCCGGTTTATCCCGGTTTTTAGGGCTGTTTTTCCCTGATTTCCAGCCGGTTTCCCGGTTTTTGGGGCTGTTTTATCCCATTTTTCCAGCCGGTTTATCCCGGGTTTTGGGGCTGTTTTATCCCATATTCAGGGCTGTTTTTCCCACATTTCCAGCCGGTTTATCCCGGTTTTTAGGGCTGTTTTAACCCACATTTCCAGCCGGTTTATCCCGGGTTTTGGGGCTGTTTTATCCCACATTTCCAGCCGGTTTATCCCGGTTTTTGGGGCTATTTTATCCCATATTCAGGGCTGTTTTTCCCACATTTCCAGCCGGTTTATCCCGGGTTTTGGGGCTGTTTTATCCCACATTTCCAGCCGGTTTATCCCGGTTTTTGGGGCTGCTCTGGCCCGGGTTTTGGGGCTGTTTTATCCCATTTTTCCAGCCGGTTTATCCCGGGTTTTGGCGCTGCTCTGGCCCGGGTTTTGGGGCTGTTTTAAGCCAGATTTGGAGCCGGTTTATCCCGGTTTTTGGGGCTGTTTTAACCCAGATTTGGAGCCGGTTTATCCCGGTTTCTGGCCCGGGTTTTGGGGCTATTTTATCCCATATTCGGGGCTGTTTTATCCCAGATTTCCAGCCGGTTTATCCCGGTTTTTAGGGCTGTTTTATCCCAGATTCGGAGCCGGTTTATCCCGGGTTTTGGGGCTGTTTTATCCCACATTTCCAGCCGGTTTATCCCGGTTTTTGGGGCTGTTTTAACCCACATTTCCAGCCGGTTTATCCCGGTTTTTGGGGCTGTTTTATCCCATTTTTCCAGCCGGTTTATCCCGGTTTCTGGCGCTGCTCTGGCCCGGGTTTTGGGGCTATTTTATCCCATATTCGGGGCTATTTTATCCCAGTTTTCCAGCCGGTTTATCCCGGGTTTTGGGGCTGTTTTATCCCTGATTTCCAGCCGGTTTATCCCGGTTTTTGGGGCTGTTTTATCCCAGATTTGGAGCCGGTTTATCCCGGTTTTTGGGGCTGTTTTATCCCAGATTCGGAGCCGGTTTATCCCGGTTTTTGGCGCTGCTCTGGCCCTGGTTTTGGGGCTGTTTTATCCCATATTCGGGGCTGTTTTATCCCAGATTTCCAGCCGGTTTATCCCGGTTTTTGGCGCTGCTCTGGCCCTGGTTTTAGGGCTGTTTTAACCCAGATTTGGAGCCGGTTTATCCCGGTTTTTGGGGCTGTTTTATCCCAGATTTCCAGCCGGTTTATCCCGGGTTTTAGGGCTGTTTTATCCCAGATTTCCAGCCGGTTTATCCCGGGTTTTGGGGCTGTTTTATCCCAGATTTCCAGCCGGTTTATCCCGGTTTTTGGCGCTGCTCTGGCCCGGGTTTTGGGGCTATTTTATCCCATATTCGGGGCTGTTTTAACCCACATTTCCAGCCGGTTTATCCCGGTTTTTGGGGCTGTTTTAACCCACATTTCCAGCCGGTTTATCCCGGGTTTTGGGGCTGTTTTATCCCATTTTTCCAGCCGGTTTATCCCGGTTTCTGGCCCTGCTCTGGCCCGGGTTTTGCGAGTCCCAAGTTCAACGCCAAGGGGCGGGGGCGGGGGTGCCCCCGGCCGCTCCCCCGCTCCCGGCGCTTTACGAGGGTGTCGGGCCCGGCTCGCCTTTGCTGGGGCCGCCGAGCGCGGCTTTACAGCCCTGCCCGAGCCGCTCCCGCTCCTCCTCCTCCTCCTCCTCCTTCCCTTCCCTTCCCAGCTGCGCTTTCCGCTCCTGGGACCGCGCTGGGGGCGGGGAGGGCGCTGCGTTCCAGTCTGAGACACAAATCCCAGTCTGAGACACACCGGGATCCCAGTTTGAGCCAACCCAGGATCCCAGTTTGATCCATATCTCCCAGTATGAGCCATTCCAGGCTCCCAGTTTGAGCCCAGTTTGATCCCAGTTTGAGCCCAGTTTCCCAGTTTGATCCCGGGCTCCCAGTTTGAACCACAGCTCCCAGTTTGAACCACGGATCCCAGTTTGGGGAATGGTTCCCAGTTTGAGCCATCCCAGTCTGAGCCATCCCAGTTTGAACCACGGATCCCAGTTTGAGCCATCCCAGTTTGGGCCACAGCTCCCAGTTTGAGCCCAGTCTGAGCCCAGTTTGAGCCCAGTTTCCCAGTTTGATCCAGGGCTCCCAGTTTGAACCACAGCTCCCAGTACGAGCCATCCCAGGCTCCCAGTTTGAGCCATCCCAGTTTCCCAGTTTGAACCACAGCTCCCAGTTTGAGCCATCCCAGTTTGATCCATGGCTCCCAGTTTAGGCCACGGCTCCCAGTTTGAGCCACGGATCCCAGTTTGAAACACCCCAAGGCTCCCAGTTTGAGCCCAGTTTGAGCCCAGTTTGAGCCCAGTTTGAGCCCAGTTTCCCAGTTTGATCCAGGGCTCCCAGTTTGAACCACAGCTCCCAGTTTGAGCCATCCCAGGCTCCCATTTTGGGGCATGATTCCCAGTTTGGGCAACAGCTCCCAGTCTGAGCCACGGATCCCAGTTTGAGGAATGGTTCCCAGTTTGAGCCATCCCAGGCTCCCAGTTTGAGCCATTCCAGTCTGAGCCACGGATCCCAGTTTGAACCAACCCAGGATCCCAGTTTGAAACACGGATCCCAGTTTGAACCACAGCTCCCAGTTTGAGCCATCCCTGTCTCCCATTTTGGGCCACGATTCCCAGTTTGTTCCATGTCTCCCAGTTTGGGCCACAGCTCCCAGTTTGAGCCCAGTTTCCCAGTCTGATCCATGGCTCAGAGTTTGACCATATCTCCCAGTCTAAACTGGGGATCCCAGTTTGATCCACAGCTCCCAGTACGAGCCATCCCAGCCTCCCAGTTTGAGCCATCCCAGCCTCCCAGTTTGAACCACAGCTCCCAGTTTGAGCCATCCCAGTTTGATCCATGGCTCCCAGTTTAGGCCACGGCTCCCAGTCTGAGCCACGGATCCCAGTTTGAAACACCCCAGGCTCCCAGTTTGAGCCATTCCAGGTTCCCAGTTTGAGCCCAGTTTGAGCCCAGTTTCCCAGTCTGATCCATGGCTCAGAGTTTGATCCACAGCTCCCAGTTTGATCCACGGCTCCCAGTTTGAGCCATCCCAGGCTCCCAGTTTGATCAATAGTTCCCAGTCTGAGCCACAGATCCCAGTTTGAACCATCCCAGGATCCCAGTATGATAGACGGCTCCCAGTTTGATCCACAGCTCCCAGTTTGAGCCATCCCTGTCTCCCATTTTGGGGCATGATTCCCAGTTTGAGCCACGGCTCCCAGTTTAAGCCCAGTTTCCCAGTTTGAGCCCAGTTTCCCAGTTTGAGCTCAGTTTCCCAGTTTAAGCCCAGTTTCCCAGTTTAAGCCCAGTTTCCCAGTTTAAGCCCAGTTTCCCAGTTTGAGCCATCCCAGTTTGATCCATGGCTCCCAGTTTGATCCATCCCAGTTTGATCCATGGCTCCCAGTTTGATCCATCCCAGTTTGAGCCCAGTTTCCCAGTTTGAACCACTGATCCCAGTTTGAGCCATCCCAGTTTGAGCCCAGTTTCCCAGTTTGAGCCATGGCTCCCAGTTTGAGCCCAGTTTCCCAGTTTGAGCCCAGTTTCCCAGTTTGAACCACTGATCCCAGTTTGATCCACAGCTCCCAGTTTGAGCCATCCCAGTTTGATCCACAGCTCCCAGTTTGAGCCATCCCAGTTTGATCCACAGCTCCCAGTTCGATCCATGGCTCCCAGTTTGAGCCATCCCAGTTTCCCAGTTTGATCCATGGCTCCCAGTTTGATCCATGGCTCCCAGTTTGATCCATGGCTCCCAGTTTGATCCACGGCTCCCAGTTTGAGCCATCCCAGTTTCCCAGTTCGAGCCCAGTCTGGGGTCACGGAAAGGCCTGGGGCGGGGTTATGACGTCATTCACGCCTCGTTAGTGACGTCACATCTCCTAACGCCCAGCCATTGGCTGTTGGCCTCCCTGGGGTTGTGACGTCACCAGGGAAAGGTTTCGCTCCTGCAGGGAGGAAAAATCTGGGGAAAATGGGAAAAATGGGAAAAATGGGAAAAAACCCAACGGGGAGCGCGGCCGGCTCCGCTCTGCCAAATATTCCATAAATCCTTTATTCAACAAAAAAATCCACCTAAATTCTCATTATTTAGGGCAAAATGCGGCTGGAAACCTGGAATTTCCAAAAGAAGGAAAAAACAGGGGGGAAAAGGAGAATTTGGGGTGGAAATTGTGGAGTTTGTTCGCCTTTGGTGAAGATTTTGAGGGAATTTCAGGTGGGTTTAAAGGTGCCTTGAAACAGAGAGATGTGGAACAAAGGAATTGCCAGGCCCGAACCGGGAAAGAGCCGAGAAAATAAAATAAAAATAAAATAAAAATAAAATTAAAATAAAATTTAAAAATAAAATTTAAATTAGTATTTTTTTAAAAGAGAAACCCCAATATATTTAATTTATATATTTCAATTCACCCTAATTCTTCTGCTGCTCCAGCACCAACCCAAATAATTTTGGTTTTATGTGGGGATTTCTCTCAGTGCATAAGAGGCGAAAAATCTGCATTAAAAAAAAGGCAAAAAAATTAAATTTTATGGGTACAAATCCCAGGATTTCAGCACAAACCAAAACCAGCTTGAACTGTATAAAAACACCAGCGATGAAAACGGATTTTTGCGGGTTATAAATGTTTATACACCTTTTTTTCCGAGTATATTTTTATCATTTTTGATATATCCACACAGGGCTACAGCGCCTTTAATCGTGCATTTACACACCGGATACAGAAAATCGCAAACACAAAAAAATCGCGGGGGGAAAAAAAGGTGAAATAAAGCTGAATATGCGCATGTGCATATGGAATTTTTATATAGAAACGCTCGGAAAAATTAAAATAATAATAATTATAATATAATATATAATAATAAAAGTAGTACGTGCCTTTATAACTGGGTGCCTACATCGGTCATAGCATGTCCTGTACATTCCGTTTTCTGTAATTAATTCATTAATAATTCATTAACACGGGGTTAATTTGATTATTTATCCCCCCGGATGTGCCTGGGACCATCCTGCCCGGGTTTGGGGGATTTTTTTTTAAAACCTTTTTTGTTGCTTTCAAACCCGGGATTGGGCCGGGAGCGGGTTTGGGGTGGATTCGGGGGATTTTGGGGGTTCGGGTTGGTTTGGGGTGAATTCAGGGGATTTTGGGGTTGGTTTGGGGTGAATTCGGGGGATTTTGGGGGTTTGGGGTCTTTGGAACGCTCTGGGATGTGCCGGGCACAGAGGAGGGTCCCCTCCTTTGGGGGGTCCCGGTGACAAACGGGGGGTCCGGGTGACAAACGGGGGGTCCCGTGTCCCACCCCAGGGGACAAATGGGGGTCCCGTATCAAACCGGGGGGTCCTGGTGACAAACCGGGGGTCCCAACGTCCTGTCACCCCACAGGGGACAACTGGGGGTCCCTGTGGCAAAAGGGGGTCCCGGTGTCCCGGTGACAAACGGGGGGTCCCGGTGACAAACCGGGGGTCCCGGTGACAAACGGGGGGTCCTGGTGACAAACCGAGGGTCCCGGTGTCCCCTCACCCCGCGGGGGACAACTGGGGGTCCCGGTGACAAACGGGGGGTCCCGGTGCCAAACGGGGGTCCGGTGTCCCTCACCGGGGGACAAAAGGGGATCGGTATCAACGGGGTCCGGTGTACAAACGGGGGGTCCTGGGACAAACGGGGTCCCGGTGACAAACGGGGGGTCCCGGTGACAAACGGGGGGTCCCAGTGACAAAAGGGGGGTCTCAGTGTCCCCTCACCCCACAGGGGACAACTGGGGGTCCCGGTGACAAACGGGGGGTCCCGGTGACAAAAGGGGGGTCCCGTGACAAACGGGGGGTCCCGGTGACAAACCGGGGGTCCCAGTGACAAAAGGGGGGTCCAGTGTCCCTCACCACGGGGACAACTGGGGTCCCGGTGAAAACGGGGGGTCCCGGTGACAAAAGGGGGGTCTGGTGACAAAACGGGGGTCCAACGTCCTGTCACCAACAGGAGACAACTGGGGGTCCCGGTGCCAAACGGGGGTCCCCAATGTCCCCTCACCCCGTGGGTGGCTAACGGGGGTCCCTGTGACAAATGGGGGTCGCAGTGTCCCCTTCCCTCCTCGAGGGACAAATGGGGGATCCCTGTGACAAATGGGGGGGTCCCGGTGACAAACGGGGATCCCCAGTGTCCCCTTCGCTCCCTGGGGGACAAACGGGGGTCCCTGTTTCAAAAGGGGGGTCCCGGTGCCAGGCGGGGGTCCCGGTGTCCCAATGACAAATGGGGGGGTCCCGGTGCCAACGGGGGGATCTGGTGACAAACAGGATCCCTGTGCCACGGGGGGATCCCGGTGCCGAGCGGCGCTCCCGGTTTCCCGGTGCCACACGGGGGTGGTGGTGCCCCGGTGCCACATGAGGGTCCCTGTGCCAAACGGGGGTCCCGGTGTCACGCCGGTGTCCCGGGGACAAAGGGGGGATCTGGTGACAAACAGGATCCCGGTGCCAGGCGGGGCTCCCGGTGCTGAGCGGGGATCACGGTGTCTCGGTGACAAACGGGGGTCCTGGTGCCAGGTAGGAGTCCCGGTGCCACGCTGTGCTCCCGGTGTCCCGGTGCCACACGGGGATCCCGGTGCCACACGGGAGTGGCAGTGCCCCGGTGCCGATGTGTGCCCCGGTGCCAGGCGGGGATCCCCGTGCCAGGCAGGCGTGGCAGTGCCAAGAGGTGCCCGGGTGCCACGTGGGGACCCCGGTGCCAGGCGGGGATCCCGGTGACAAATGAAGGGTCCCGGTGCCTGGCGGTGGTCTGGTGCCGTGTGGGGGTCCCGGTGTCCCGGTGACAAATGGGGGATCCCGGTGCCAGGCGGGAGTGGCAGTGCCCCGGTGCCGAGCGGGGATCCCGGTGCCAGGCGGGGATCCCGGTGCCAGGCGGTGCCCCGGTGCCAGGCGGTGCCCCGGTGCCAGGCGGGGATCCCGGTGACAAATGGGGGATCCCGGTGCCCAGCGGGGGTGGCAGTGCCCCGGTGCCGAGCGGGGATCGGTGCAGGCGGTGCCCCAGTGCCAGGCGGTGCCCCGGTGCCAGGCGGGATCCGGTGCCAATGGAGGATCCGGTGCCAGGCGGGGATCCGGTGCAGGCAGTGCCCCGTGCCAGGCGGCGGTCCCGGTGACAAATGGGGGATCCGGTGCCAGCGTGGGTGGCAGTGCCCTGTGCTATGATGCCCCGTGCACAGAGGATCCCGGTGCCAGGCGGTGCCCCGGTGCAGGCCGTGCCCGTGCAGGCGGGAGTGGCAGTGCCCGGTGCCAGGCGGTGCCCCGGTGCCAGGCGGGGATCCCGGTGCCAGGCGGCGGTCCCGGTGACAAATGGGGGATCCCGGTGCCCAGCGTGGGTGGCAGTGCCCCGGTGCCGAGCGGTGCCCGGTGCCAGGCGGCGGTCCCGGTGCCAGGCGGGGATCCCGGTGCCAAACGGGCGGTGCCGGTGCCCCGGAGCCCGTCAGGGCGCGGCGTTGGCGGCCGCCTTGCCCTTGGCCAGCACCTTCTTGTCCTTGACGCGGCGGTTCTGGAACCAGATGGTGATCTGGCGCTCGCTCAGCCGCGTGGCCGCCGCGATCTTGCGGCGCCGCTCGCGGGTGATGAAGCGGCCGCGGGCGAACTCCGCCTCCAGCTCCCGCAGCTGCCCCTTGCTGTACGGAACGCGCTTCTTGCGGGCCCGCCGCAGCGACAGCGAGCAGCCCTCGGCCGGGCACGGCGCCGAGCCCTCTGCGGGGACACGGGGGGATAACGGGGGGACAGCGGGGACAGAAGGGGGACACGGGGGGACAGCAGGACATGGGAGGATAACGGGGAGACAGCGGGGACAGCGGGGGACAGCGGGGACAGCGAGGACAGCGGGGACACGGGGAACGGGGACACGGGGACACGGGGGGATAACGGGGGACAGCGGGGAAGCGGGGACACGGGGGGATACGGGGGACAGCGGGGATAGGGGGACACGGGGACGGGACACGGGAGGATAACGGGACACGGGGGAAGAGGGGACAGCGGGACATGGGGGATAGGGGGACACGGGGGGACACGGGGGGGATAGACGGGGACAGCGGGGACAACGGGGACACGGGGGACACGGGGGACAGCAGGACATGGGGGATAACGGGGGGATAGCGGGGACACGGGGGACAGCGGGGACACGGGGGGATAACGGGGGGACAGCGGGGACACGGGGATACGGGGATAGAGGGGACAGCAGGACATGGGGGTAACGGGACACGGGGGAACAGAGGGGACACGGGGGATACGGGGACGGGGGTCACGGGGGATAGAGGGACAGCGGGGACACGGGATACGGGGGATACGGGGGATAGAGGGGACAGCAGGACATGGGAGGATAACGGGACATGGGGGATAGAGGGGACACGGGGGGATACGGGGACGGGGGGACACGGGGGATAGAGGGGACAGGAGGGGGACACGGGGACAGAAGGGGGACACGGGGGGACAGCAGGACATGGGAGGATAACGGGACGCGGGGGATAGAGGGGACACGGGGGGATACGGGGACACGGGGACACGGGGGATAGAGGAGATACGGGGGGACAGCAGGACACGGGGGACACGGCGGGACACGGGGGATAGAGGGGACAGCAGGACATGGGAGGATAACGGGACACGGGGGATAGAGGGGACACGGGGGAACAGAGGGGGCAGTGGGGACACCGGGGGATAACGGGGACACGGAGATATGGGGGGATACGGGGACACGGGGGGACAGCGGGACATGGGGGGGATACGGGGGGATAGCGGGGACAGAGGGGATACGGGGATACGGGGGGACAGCCGGACATGGGGGATAGAGGGGACACGGGGGATATCGGGGGGGACAGGGGGACATGGGGATATGGATGATAACGGGACACGGGGACAGCGAGGGGACACCGGGACACGGGGGGGACACGGGGACAGGGGGGACAGCGGGACATGGGGTGACACGGGGGGACACAGCGGGGACACAGAGGGATAACGGGGACAGAGAGGGGGTAACGGGACACGGGGATAGGGAGGGGACAGAGGGGACACGGGGGATAATGGGACATGGAGGACAGAGGGGACACGGGGGGACAGAGGGGACACGGGGATATGGGAACATAAAGGGGGGACAACGGGGAACAGAGGGGACAGAGGGGACACGGGGGGACAGAGAGGGGATGGAGCGAGGACACCGGGGGACAGCGAGGATACAGGGACACGGGGGGACACGGGGGACAGCGGGGACACGGGGGGACAGCGGGGACACAATGGGGATCCAGTGGGGACAGGACGGGGACACAGGGGGACATAGAGGGGATAGAGTGGGGTCAGAATGGGGACACAGAGGGGACACAGGGGGACACAGCGGGGTCACAGCGGGGTCACTGCGGCCCCCAAAGCCCCCCAAACCCAGCCCGGCCCCACCCGGCCCTGCCCAGGTTTGAAATTGTTCCCTCCTGCCATTGAAAGGTTTCCCAGATCCGAACCCTCCCTCCAAATATTGAAAATTATTTAATTTCTACATTCCGCCTCTTGATATTGAAAGCTTTTGAAATTCTCTATTCTCCCTCTCAATCTCTAAAAAAACCCCTATTTTCTGTATTCTTCCTCTTGATATTGAAAGGTTTTAAAGGTCGATTTTCTCCCTCTTGGTATTTAAAAACATTCAAATTCTATGTTCTTTCTCTTGGGATTTAAAAGCATTTAAATTCTATGTTCTTTCTCTTGGTATTGAAAGTTTTTAAAGTCCAGTATTCTCCCTTTCGATATTTAAAACATTTTAAGTCTCTATTCTCCATCTTGATATTTAAAGATTTTAAAGTTCTATATTCTCCCTCTCGATATTCAAATATTTTAAATTTCTCTATTCTCCCTCTAGATATTGAAAGATTTTGAAGCTCTGTGTTCTCCCTCTCGATATTTAAAATTTTTGAGGTTCTGTGTTCTCCCCGTCGGTATTTCAAGGTTTGGGGTTAATTCTCAGCATTTTTGAACTTTTCCATCCTGGGGAGCCGGAAAGGTCACCGGGGACCCCGAGAATGTCCCGGGCTGGACCCCGAATTCATTTTCTGAACCCCATAATATCTCATCTGAACCCCCATAAATGATCACTTGAATTCTAATTAATGATCCTTTGAACCCCCATAAATGATCCTTTGAATTCTGATAAATGATCGCCTGAATTCTGATAATTGATCACTTGAATTTTGATAAATGATCATCTGAATTCCGATAAATGATCCTTTGAACCTCGATAAATGATCATCTGAATTCTGATAAATGATCATCTGAATTCTGATAAATGACCATATGAATTCTGATAAATGACCATATGAATTCCGATAAATGGTCACTTGAATTCTGATAAATGATCGCTTGGATTCTGATAAATGATCATCTGAATTCCGATAAACGATCATTGGAACCGCCATCAATCACCTTCCGCCTCCCTGCTCGGAGTTAGAAATGGCCGTGATAAATTCAATTCAATTCAATTCAATTCAATTCAATTCAATTCAATTCAATTCAATTCAATTCAATTCAATTCAATTCAGCTCAATTATTGTCATTATTATAATTATTAATATTATTTTTATCATTGTTTTGTGCCCCCCGACCTTCCCAGCACATCCCGAACTCCCCCTGCCCCAAACCCTGACCCAGAGCCCAATTCCGCTCTAAACCCGGCTCGGTTTAACCCTGACCCAGAGCCCAAACCCGGGATAAACCCAGTTCCCGTTAACTCCAGCCCGGAGCCCAAACCCGGGCTAAACCTGGCTCGGTTTAACCCCGACCCAGAGCCCAAACCCGCGCTAAACCTGGCTCGGTTTAACCCTGACCCAGAGCCCAAACCCGGGCTAAACCCGGTTCCCGTTAACCCCGGCCCGGAGCCCAAACCCGGGCTAAACTTGGCTCGTTTAACCCGACCAGAGCCCAAACCCGCTCTAAACCCGGCTCGGTTTAACCCCGACAAAGGCCAAACCCGGCTAAACCCGGTTCCCGTTAACCCCGGCCCGGAGCCAAACCCGGGATAACCCGGCTCGGTTTAACCCCGACCCAGAGCCCAAACCCGGGATAAACCTGGCCGGGTTTAACCCTGACCCAGAGCCCAAACCCGGGCTAAACCCGGTTCCCGTTAACCCCGGCCCGGAGCCCAAACCCGCGCTAAACCTGGCTCGGTTTAACCCTCACCCAGAGCCCAAACCCGGGCCAAACCCGGTTCCCGGGTTTAACCGGGACCCAGAGCCAAATCCCGCGCTAAACCCGGCTCGATTTAACTCCGACCTGGAGCCCAAACCCGCGCTAAACCCGGTTCCCGGTAACCCCGGTTCCCAGACCCCTCTATCCCCGGCCCGGTTTAACCCCTGCGTGCCCGCACCCCCAACCCCAGCCATGTTTAACCCCTTGGTGCCCTCGGTACCTGCGAAGTGCGGCTTGAGCAGGAACCCGGCCAGGATTTACCCTGACCCAGAGCCCAAACCCGGGCTAAACCCGGTTCCCGTTAACCGCAGAGCCCAGGCCCCCCATCCCCGCCCGGTTTAACCCCTCGGTGCCCTCGGTACCTGCGAAGTGCGGTTTGAGCAGGAACCCGGCCAGGATTTACCCTGACCCAGAGCCCAAACCCGGGCTAAACCCGGTTGGGTTTAACCCTGACCCAGAGCCCAAACCCGGGCTAATCCCGGTTCCCGTTAACCCCCTACCCCCGGCCCGGTTTAACCCCTCGGTACCTGCGAAGTGCGGTTTGAGCAGGAACGCGGCCGGGCCCTGCTCCTTGGGGCAGCACCGCTGGCCGGCCCAGCCCGTTCCCAGCGCCCAGGGCTGAGCGCAGCCCCCGAAGGCCCCGTCCGGGCCCAGCAGCGCCTCGGGCCGCGCCTCGCCCAGCGCGGGCACCACGGGCACGTCCAGGTAGCCCGGCACGGACACGGGCGGGTACGGGGCGCCGTAACCCGGGTAAAAGGCGAACTCGGCCGGGCGGCTCTGGAACTCCTCGGTGCCCGCGGGCGGCTCCAGGAATTTCTCGGCGGTGCCCGGGAAGGGTCCCGGGGGGCTCGGGCCGGCTTTGAGCGAGCCCCGGCCCACCCGGCACGGGTAAAAGCCGCTGCCAAAGCAGCCGTAGGGCAGCGGGGCCGAGCCCGGCGGGGCCTTGGGCGGCTCCGGCTCCGGGGGGAAGCCGGGGTTCATCCCGGTACCGGGAGCAGCACCGGGAGGAGGAGGAGGAGGAGGAGGAGCGGGAGGAAGGAGCGGCCGGGGCTGCGCGGCCCCGAAGGCGCCGCCCGGAGCCAGGAGCCCCTCGAGGGCCGGGGGCTGCATGGGGGGCGCGGCGGGGCCGGGGGCATCGGGAACGGGGATGGGAAGGGGAACGGGAACGGGAACGGGAACGGGAAGCGGAGAGGCCGCTCCGAGGCACCGGCGCTGCCCGCGGGGGTCCCCGTTGGTTTAAATGGCCCCGAGCCGCGCCTGACGCAACCGGAGGAGGTTCGAGCGTTGGTTGGTGGAGAACGGGGAAAAAAAGGGGGGGGAAAAAAAGGGAAAAAAATCCAACCCCGCATAGAGGGGAAAAAAAAAATAAAAAAAAAATGCGGCGGTGTCAATAAAGAGCTGGAGAAATTGCGAAAATGGTTTTATTGGCTGGGGAGAGGAGGAGGAGGAAAAGGAGGAAGAGAAGGAGGGGGGACCCCCCTGCGGGCGGCAGGAGGGGACTCGGAGGTGGCTCGGAAATAAAAAATAAAAAATAATAATAATAAAAAAATAAAGATTAAAAAATATATATAAAAATTAAAAATTAAAAATAAAAAAATAAAAAAATAATAATAAAAAAAATTTTAAAAATAAAAAATAAAGAAAATAAAAATTAAAAAATAAAAATTAAAAAAAGAGTAAAAACTAAAGAATAAAGATTAAAAAAATAAAGAAAGAAAATAAAAAATAAAAATAAAAAAAATAATGAAAAGTAAAAAATAAAAAAGAATAAATAGTAAAAAAATAAAATAAAAAAGAAAAATAGAAAATAAAGAATAAACAATAAAAAATTAATTTTCAAAAAATAAAGATTAAAAAATAAAAATAAAAATAAAAATAGAAAATAAAGAATAAAAAATAAAAAATAATATAAATTAAAAAAAATAAAAATGGTGCGGCAAAGCAGAGGTGGGGAAATGGGGGAAAAGAAGGGAGAAAAGGCAAAGAACGGGAGAACCAGGAATGGCAGGCCCAGGGTGCAAAAATCCGGGCTGGGGTTAAAATCGCTTTTATTTTTTAATATTTAATTTTAGATTTTTTAATGGTTTGTTCCCAGCCGGATCCAGGGGCGCTCTGGATCCAAAACCCCAAAATCCCCAAAATTCCGCCCCTCGGGGACGGCGCTTCGCCCTCAGGGCCCTGGAAATCCGGAGAGAGGGGAAAATTGGATTTTCTGGCAATCCGTGAGCGTCCGCACCTGAAATATCCCAAAAATCCGCTCCGGCCGAAACCCCTGGAGTTATTGGGAGTCGGAAATTCCTCCCAGTTTTGCCAATTCTTTTCAGTTTTACCAATTCCTCCCAATTTCTCTAATTCCTGCCATTTTCCCCAGTCCCTCCGATTTTCCCCAATTCCTCCCTTTTTTACCAATCCCTCTCATTTTCACCAATTTCCCCCCATTTTTTACCCCCAATTCCTCCCATTTTCCCCAATTCCTCCCTTTTTCTGCCAATCCCTCTCATTTTCACCAATTTCCCCCCATTTTTTACCCCCCAATTCCTCCCATTTTCCCCAATCCCTCCCATTTTTACCCCCAATTCCTCCCATTTTTGCCAATTCCCCCATTTTTACCAATCCCTCCCATTTTCCCCAATTCCTCCCATTTTTGCCAATCCCTCCCATTTTTTACCCCCAATTCCTCCCCTTTTTTTCCAATTCTTCCCATTTTTACCAATCCCTCCCATTTACCAATCCCCCCCATTTTTTACCCCCAATTCCTCCCATTTTCCCCGATCCCTCCCATTTTTTACCCCAATCCCTCCCATTTTTACCAATTCCTCCAATTTTCCCCAATTCCTCCCATTTTCCCCAATTCCTCCCCTTTTTTCCAATTCCTCCCATTTTTACCAATCCCCCCCATTTTCGCCAATTCCGCCCCCCATTTTTTACCCCCAATTCCTCCCATTTTCCCCAATCTTTCCCATTTTCGCCAATCCCTCCCATTTTCCCCAACCCTCCCCCGATTCCTCCCAATTCCCGGCAATTCCTTTCATTTATTTTCCTTGCCCCTTCCCTTCTCCCCCCAATTCCTTCCCTGCCAACATTTCCCCAAAAGGGAAAAAATTTTGGGGAAAAAAAAAAGGGGAAAATGGGAAAAAGGAACCGGAAAATCCCTTTGGATTTTCATGGGAGCTCGGGGCAGGTGGAGAGACGGACGGACAGACGGACAGACGGACCCACGGGTCTGGAAGAGTTTTGGATGAATTAATTAATTATATTAATAATAATAATTAAATCCCCCCACCTGAAGGCATCCCGGTATTTTGAATCGGCGCTGCAAACGGATTTTTAAATTTATTTTTTTTTCCTTTTTCCCGCTGTTTTCTTCCCCAAAAATAAAAACCACTCAGGGAAAAGCTTTGCCCAAATCTCTCCCCCCAAGGCAACTTCGGCTTTTTTCCCCCGCAGGTTTCTGCCCCAAAACCGCAATAAAATTCAATTTTTTCTGAGGTTTTTTGGGGCCGCCAAAGGCACAGAAACTGTGCTGAGCTGGGGAGAGAATGGGGAAAATCGCTAAATTTAATAAAAAATTAAAATAATAATAAAAAATTATTAAATAAAAAATTTTAAAAATAATCAAAAATTATCCCCTCATTAGGGGGAAATCCTAATTATCCCCAATACCCCCAATGCAACCCTAAATCCACCCCTAAAAAACCCAAAAAACCACAAAAAAACCAAAAAACCGCCATCTCTTACTGACAGAAAAAATAAAATAAAATAAAAATAAAAAAATCGAATTTCTGCAGGAAAAAAAAACCGAATAAAACCCAAAAACCCGCCGAGTTCCAACCTCCCAAAGCCCCTTTTTCCCCATTTTTTCCCCATTTTTTCCCCATTTTTTCCCAATTTTTTCCCAATTTTTTCCCGTTTTTTCCCGTTTTTTCCCGTTTTTTCCCGTTTTTCCCCCTTTTCCCCTCCCAGCCCCGCACCCCGCGCTGTTTCCCGGCTCCCGGCGGGGCCGCAGCCGAGGTCAAGGCCAAGTTGAAAGTTAAAAACCTTCAAAAAAGCTCCGAGCGCTGCGGAGCCCTCGCTCCTGGCCGCGATTTTGGGCCAAAAAACCCCGGATTTGTCCCAAATTTGTCCCAAATTTGGATCTGCGGCCGCTGGGATTCCCTGTGAGTTTTCATCCCTTTAATTCCTTTTAATTAATTTGATTTTCAGCCCTTTAATTCGTGCGATTTTGAGCGGCGAGGATTCCCCCGCCTGCTTTCAAACCCTTTCATTTATTTGCTTTTTCGCCGTGGATTTTCCTGCCGGTTTTCAACCCTTTCAATTCATTTTAAATTTATTTCATTTTTAGCGCTGTTGATTTCCCTGCGAGTTTTCAACATTTTAATTCCTTTTAATTAATTAGATTTTTAACGCTGAGGATTTCCCCGCCTGTTTTCAGCCCTTTAAAATATTTTAATTTTAACGCTGAGGATTTCCTGCCCTTGAATTTCCTTTGATTTATTTGGTTTTTAGCTCAGAGGATTCTCAGCCCTTTCGGTGCCTTTGATTTTTTTTTTTTCTGTTTTTAACGCACAAAGGAGGAAAAGCTGGAGAGGGATCGGCAGAAAAACCAAAGAACGGAGCTAAAATTGGGTAAAAATCGGGATTTTTTCCCTTTCCCGAGGAGTCGCTGTGAGCGGGGCTTTGTCCCGGCCCCGGGGCAGAAATTTCCCTTTTTCACCCCAAAACCGCCTTTTGTTTCATTTATTACAATTTTTTCTCAAATTCCTTTTAAACCTGCGGAAAATTCCGAGCCGGCTCTGCCGCGGGAGCCGTTTGAAAATGCGATTGAATTGAGATAAAAACGGGATTTAACCGAGTATAAAAATGAGATTTAATTGAGTTTAAAAACAGGATTTAACCGAGTTTAAAGCCGGGATTTATTCGAGTTAAAAAATGCGATTTAATTGAGTTAAAATCGTGATTTATTTGAGTTTCAAAATGCGATTTATTCGAGTTTCAAAATGCGATTTATTCGAGTTTATAAACGCGATTTCCACCCCGACAATGAGATTTTTCCTTCTTCGAGGATTTCAGAGGAAATTTCAGCGTTTAAAGCAAAATCAAAATTTGTCTTAAAGGATAAAAATCTGAATTTTTCACCGGCTCCTCTCTCAAAACCGACATGAAAATTATCAAGCGCCCTTATCAGTTTGCAGCCGTTCTTTTATTCCGTTCTCCACAGGATCCATTTAATATTTATCCCATCTGGAGCCTGAAAAAAAAAATCTCTGGAACAACTTTTTAAAAGTCTGGGATTTTATTTTATTTTATTTTATTTCATTTTTAAAGCCGTTGAATCGGAACCATCATCACAAAACACAAAGGGGGGAAAAAAAAATAAAAATCCAACCCAACCCAAAGCCCAGAGCGGTTTGAAGAGGAGATGAAAAAGGAATAAATTGGAACTCCTGCAAGAGTTCACGTTTGGAAATAATCAATGGCTGGAAAATTGGATCGGGGCTCTGGAAGGGAGCCCAGCCCTGGCAGGATTTGGGGAGCAAAAAATCAAATCAAGACCCAACATTTCTCATCATTTTGACCTTTTAGTTGGTTTTTCGCCCCGAATCTCCGCGGGCAGAGGGGTTGGGGTGCGGGGGTTCCTCGGCCGGTGCCGAATTTGGGGTTTGTTGGTTGAATTTGGGGTTTCCAGGGCGGTTTTGGGGATCCTTTGAACGGGTCCTGGCAGGGGAACAGAGAGCGCGGCCCCGGCGCCGCTGCCGGGCCGGGAGGATGTGGGGGAGTTTGTGGGTTTTGGGGTGGATGGGGCAATTCCAGAGTCAGGGATTTGGTAGGATCCATTTTTGGGGTGGATGTGGGAATTCCAGAGTCAGGGATTTGATAGGATCCATTTTTGGGGTGGATGTGGGGGAACCCAGAGCGGGGGGTTTGTGGGTTTTGGGGTGGATGGGGAAAATTCCAGAGTCAGGGATTTGGTAGGATCCATTTTTGGGGTGGATGTGGGAGATTCCAGAGTCAGGGATTTTGTAGGATCCATTTTTGGGGTGGATGGGGTGATTGTGGACCCTGGGATTTTGTAGGATCAGGTTTGGGGTGGATGTGGGAGATTCCAGTCGCTTGGATCCGGTTTTGGGGAGAGATTTTGGGGTGATTCCAGGCCTGGGGGTCTCATTGATGTCTTTGGGGTCGATGTAGGGGATTCATGACCTGGGGGTTCTGTAGGATCCATTTTTGGGGTGGATGGAGCAATTCCAGACTCAGGGATTTGGTAGGATCCATTTTTGGGGTGGATGTGGGAGATTCCAGAGTCAGGAATTTGGTAGGATCCATTTTTGGGGTGGATGTGGGCGATTCCAGAGCCAGGGATTTTGTAGGATCCATTTTTGGGGTGGATGGGGGCGATTGAGGACCCTTGGATCCGGTTTTGGGGAGAGATTTTGGGGTGATTCCAGGCCCAAGGGGTCTCTTGGATCTCTTTGGGGTGGATGTGGGGGAGTCCAGACCGGGGGGTTTGTGGGATTTGGGGTGGATGGGGGAGATTCCAGACCCAGGGATTTGATAGGATCAATTTTTGGGGTGGATGTGGGAGATTCCAGAGTCAGGAATTTGGTAGGATCCATTTTTGGGGTGGATGTGGGAGATTCCAGAGTCAGGGATTTGATAGGATCCATTTTTGGGGTGGATGGGGGAGATTCCAGACTCAGGGAATTTGTAGGATCCATTTTTGGGGTGGATGGAGCAATTCCAGTCCCTTGGATCCGGTTTTGGGGAGAGATTTTGGGGTGATTCCAGGCCCAAGGGGTCTCATTGATGTCTTTGGGGTGGATGTGGGGGAGTCCAGACCGGGGGTTTGTGGGTTTTGGGGTGGATGTGGGAGATTCCAGACTCAGGATTTTTGTAGGATCCATTTTTGGGGTGGATGGGGCAATTCCAGAGTCAGGGATTTGGTAGGATCCATTTTTGGGGTGGATGGGGCAATTCCAGACTCAGGGATTCTGTAGGATCAATTTTTGGGGTGGATGTGGGAGATTCCAGACCCAGGATTTGATAGGATCCATTTTTGGGGTGGATGGGGCAATTCCAGACCCAGGGATTTGGTAGGATCCGTTTTTGGGGTGGATGGGGAAATTCCAGACTCAGGGGTTTTGTAGGATCAGGTTTGGGGTGGATGTGGAAAATTCCAGACTCAGGGATTTTGTAGGATCCATTTTTGGGTGGATGGAGCAATTCCAGACCCAGGGATTTGGTAGGATCCGTTTTTGGGGTGGATGGGGAAAATTCCAGAGTCAGGGATTTGGTAGGATCCATTTTTGGGGTGGATGTGGGAGATTCCAGAGTCAGGGATTTGGTAGGATCCATTTTTGGGGTGGATGGGGGCGATTCCAGTCCCTTGGATCCGGTTTTGGGGAGAGATTTTGGGGTGATTCCAGGCCCAAGGGGTCTCTTGGATCTCTTTGGGGTGGATGTGGGGGAGTCCTGACTGGGGGTTTGTGGGATTTGGGGTGGATGGAGCAATTCCAGAGTCAGGGATTTGGTAGGATCCATTTTTGGGGTGGTTGGGGGATATTCCAGACCCAGGGATTTGGTAGGATCCATTTTTGGGGTGGATGTGGGAGATTCCAGAGTCAGGAATTTGGTAGGATCCATTTTTGGGGTGGATGGGGGTGATTGTGGACCCTTGGATCCGATTTTGGGGAGAGATTTTGGGGTGATTCCAGGCCTGGGGGTCTCTTGGATCTCTTTGGGGTGGATGTGGGGGAGTCCAGACCGGGGGATTTGTGGGTTTTGGGGTGGATGGGGGAGATTCCAGACCCAGGGATTTGGTAGGATCCATTTTGGGGTGAATGGGGGCGATTGTGGACCCTTGGATCCGGTTTTGGGGTGATTCCAGGCCTGGGGGTCTCATTGATGTCTTTGGGGTCAATGTAGGGGATTCATGACCTGGGGGTTTGTAAGATCAGGTTTGGGGTGGATGGAGCAATTCCAGACCCAGGGATTTTGTAGGATCAGGTTTGGGTGGATGGGGCAATTCCAGTCCCTTGGATCCGGTTTTGGGGAGAGATTTTGGGGTGATTCCAGGCCCAAGGGGTCTCATAGATCTCTTTGAGGTGAATGTGGGGGAGTCCAGACCGGGGGGTTTGTGGGATTTGGGGTGGATGTGGGAGATTCCAGAGCGGGATTTTGGTAGGATCAATTTTTGGGTGGATGGAGCAATTCCAGACCCTGGGGGTTTGTAAGATCATTTTTGGGGTGGATGGAGCAATTCCAGACTCAGGGATTTTGTAGGATCAATTTTTGGGGTGGATGTGGGAGATTCCAGACCCAGGATTTGGTAGGATCCATTTTTGGGGTGGATGGGGCAATTCCAGTCCCTTGGATCCGGTTTTGGGGAGAGATTTTGGGGTGATTCCAGGCCCAAGGGGTCTCATTGATGTCTTTGGGGTGGATGTGGGGGATTCATGACCTGGGGTTCTCCAATGGATCCATCCCTGGATCCATCCCTGGATCCATCCATCATCCATCATCCATCCATCCATCATCCATCCATCATCCATCCATCCATCCACCATCCATCCATCCATCCATCCATCCATCATCCATCCATCCATCATCCTCCATCCCATCATCCATCCATCCACCATCCATCCATCCATCATCCATCCATCCATCCATCATCATCCATCCATCCATCATCCATCCATCCATCCATCCATCATCCATTCCATCCATCCATCCATCCATCCATCCAATCCATCACTCATCATCCATCCAATCCATCACATCCATCCATCCATCCATCCATCATCCCCATCCATCTCATCCATCCATCCATCCTCATCCATCATCCATCATCATCCATCCATCCATCCATATCCATCCATCCATCCCATCCATCCATTTCCATCATCCATCCATCCATCCATCCCTCCATCCATCCATCCATCCATCATCCATCCATTCCCCATCCATCCATCATCCATCCATCATCCATCCTATCCATCCATCCATCCACATCCATCCATCCATCCATCCACATCCATCCACATCCATCCATCATCCATCCATCCATCCATTCCCATCTCATCCATCCATCCATCATCCATCCATCCATCATCATCCATCCATCACCATCCATCCATCCTCATCATCCTCATCCACATCACCATCCATCATCCATCCATCCATCTCCATCCATCATCCTCATCACCATCCATCATCCATATCATCCATCCATCCATCCATCCATCATCCATACATCCATCATCCATCCATCCATCCATCCATCCATCCATCATCATCCATCCTCATCCATCCATCTCATTCCATCCCATCATCACATCCATCCATCATCCATCCATCCCTATCCATCCATCCATCATCCATCCATCATCATCATCCATCCATCCATCATCAACATCCATCCATCCATCATCCATCCATTCCATCCATCATCATACCATCCATCCATCTCCATCATCATCCATCCATCTCCATCCATCCTCATCCATCATCCATCATCCATCATCCATCCATCACCATCCATCATCCATCCACATCACATCATCATCCATCCATCCATCCATCATCCATCCATCATCCATCCATCCATCATCCATCCATCACCATCCATCATCCATCCATCCATCCATCATCCATCCATCCATCCATCCATCCATCCATCCATCATCCATCCATCTCCATCATCCATCCATCCATCCATCATCCATCCATCCATCCATCCATCCATCATCCATCCATCATCCATCCATCCATCCATCATCCATCCATCATCCATCCATCCATCCATCATCCATCCGTCCGTCCGTCCGTCCGTCCGTCCACCTGTCCGTCCATCCCTGCTCTCTGTGGCCTCCAGGGCCAGGAGGGCAGACACAGTTTTGGGTGGAATCAGTGGGATTTTGTCCCTCTTACCCACAAGATGTGACCTGTAAGGGTTTTCTGTCCCTGTCCCTGTCCCTGGACTGGGAATGGACTGGGATGGACTGGGATGGACTGGGATGGACTGGGAATGGACTGGGATGGACTGGGATGGACTGGGAATGGACTGGGAATGGGCTGGGAATGGGCTGGGATGGACTGGGATGGACTGGGATGGACTGGGAGGGACTGGGGATGGACTGGGAATGGACTGGGAATGGAATGGGAATGGACTGGAAGGGACTGGGATGGACTGGGAATGGACTGGGATGGACTGGGGATGAACTGGAATGGGCTGGGAATGGACTGGGATGGACTGGGAATGGACTGGGGATGAGCTGGGAATGGACTGGAATGGACTGGGATGGACTGGGATAGACTGTGGATGGACTGGGATGGGGCTGGGAATGGACTGGGATGGACTGGGATGGACTGGGATGGACTGGGAATGGACTGGAATGGACTGGGATGGACTGGGATGGACTGGGAACGAACTGGGATGGACTGGGATGGACTGGAATGGACTGGGATGGATTGGGATGGACTGGGAATGGAATGGGAATGGACTGGAATGGACTGGGATGGACTGGGATGGACTGGGAATGGACTGGGAATGGGCTGGGAATGGGCTGGGATGGACTGGGATGGACTGGGAATGGACTGGGATGGACTGGGATGGACTGGGATGGACTGGGATGGACTGGGAATGAACTGGGAATGAACTGGGATGGACTGGGCCTTAACTGGGATGAACTGGGAATGAACAGGGAATAAACTGGGAATGAACTGGGAATGAACAGGGACAGGGCCAGGGGCTCTCGGGGGTCTCCCCGTTCCCTCCTTGGGGTGCGGCCGGGCCTGGGGGCTCCGGGGGTCCGGGGGGCTCCGAGGATGCCCGAAAAATGCCCTAAAAATGCCCCAAAACTGCCCCCAAAATTCCCCCAAAAATTCCACCAAAAGGCCCCAAAAGGCTCAAAAAATGCCCCCCAAAAATGTGCTCAAAAATGCCCTAAAAGTGCCCCAAAAGTGGCCCAGAAGTGCCCCAAAAATGCCCCAAAAATGCCCCAAAGGCTCCGTGGGTTTCAGGATTTTCGGGATTTCTGGCGCCACCCGACGCCCGAACTCGGGATTATTTCATTATTGCATTATTTATTTCACTATTTCATTCCTTCATTCCTTCATTCTTTCATTATTTTCCTTTAATTTAATTTTTTTTTAAATTTTTTCTTCTTCCTGACAAGAAGAAGGGAATGGGATCCGCTTGGAAAAACTCCAAATTTTCCTTCTGGGATCATTCCCATCCCATTTCTTCCCAATTTATTATAAATAGAAATGATGAATAAATAGAAATAAAATAGAAAAGGAAAGAAATAAATATTATATATAAATAGTAAATATATAAAATATAAATAATATAAATATATTGTAGAAAAGAATATATATTTTAATATATTATATATAAATATTATAAATATTTTGTATTATTAAAATAAATATAAACAAAAAAGTAATAAAATAATTAATAAATAGACATAAAAATATAAAAATAAATAGAAATAGAAATAGAAATGAATATAAATATATACAATGATATTATCAAAATAAATATAAGGTTATAGAAATAAAAATGATAAATATATTTGCTTATATAAATATATTGGTATAAAATAAATATAGATATATAATATACAAAATATATATTATATATTTGTATATTTTTATTAAATATATTAATTATTATTATATAAAATATATAATATATAATATATAATAGTTATAATTATTATAATATTTAAATATAATATTTATTATATTTTATATATTTTATATAAAATATATAATTTTATATAAATTATAAATATATATAATATATATTATATATATAAATATATAAAATATATATAAATATATATTTTATATAAAATATAAAATTTTTATAATATTTTATATTATTATTATATTAAAATATAATTTTATAGATTGTAAAAAAATTATTAATTATAAATACTAATACAAATAAATTATAAATAGAGATAATGTATAGAAATAAATAGAAGAAAAATATAAATAAAATAAATATAGATATATTATAAAAATAAAATAAAATATATAGATATATTATTAAATAAAATATATATTTATATATATAAAAATAAAATATATAGACATATTATAAAATAAAATAAAACGTGAAAAATAATAAACAAAGCTCAATTTTCTCCCCCCAGGTGCCAAATGATTCAACCCAGAGCCCACAATGTTCATTTTTGGCAGCAGATTTGTCTCCAGCCGCGGCTCCAAGGCCGCCGCTCCCCGCCAAGGACTCTGCTGCCGATAAATTGAATTTGGTGCCCCAGGAAATTCAATCAATGAATGACAATGAATGGGACAACAATTGAAATTGCTGACAACGATTTCAGTGTCCGGGCCCGTCTGTCACTGCCGGGCCCTTCCCGGCCCGGCCCCGGCGGGAGCGGGAACGGCGGGAACGGGAACGGGAACGGCGGGAATGTGGGTCCCGTCCCCGGTGTCTGTCTGTCTGTCTGTCCTGTTCACATTCCCCGGTGTCTGTCTGTCCCATTCCCATTACCATCCTCGGTGTCTGTCTGTCTGTCTGTCTGTCCCGGTGTCTGTCTGTCCCATGCCCATTGTCAGTGTCTGTCTGTCCTGTTCACATTCCCCGTGTCTGTCTGTCCCGTTCCCGTTCCCATCCCCGGTGTCTGTCTGTCTGTCTCTCCTGTTCCCATTCCCGGTGTCTGTCTGTCCCGTTGTTTGTCTGTCCCATTCCCCGGTGTCTGTCTGTCTGTCCCATTCCCATTCCCAGTGTCTGTCTGTCTGTCTGTCCTGTTCCCATTCCCGATGTCTGTCTGTCTGTCTGTCCCGGTGTCTGTCTGTCCCATTCCCAGTGTCTGTCTGTCTGTCTGTCCTGTTCACATTCCGCTATCTGTTTGTCCCGTTGTTGTGTCTGTCTGTCCCATTCCGTGTCTGTTGTCTGTCCCGTTCCATCCCGTATCTGTCTGTCTGTCTTCCTGTTCCCATTCCGATGTCTGCTGTGTGTCCCATTCCCAGTGTCTGTCTGTCGTCTGTCCCGGTGTCTGTCTGTCTGTCCTGTTCACATTCCCCGCTGTCTGTCTGTCCCGCTGTCTGTCTGTCTGTCTGTCCCGTTCCCATTCCCGCTGTCTGTCTGTCCGTCTGTCTGTCCCGGTGTCTGTCTGTCTGTCCCATTCCCGCTGTCTGTCCCATTCCCGCTGTCTGTCTGTCTGTCTGTCCCATTCCCGCTGTCTGTCTGTCCCGGTGTCTGTCTGTCTGTCTGTCTGTCCCATTCCCGCTGTCTGTCTGTCTGTCTGTCTGTCTGTCTGTCTGTCCCGGTGTCTGTCCCCCCCTGCCGGCCGAGCCAGGCCATTCCCATGCAAACGCGGCACAGGCCGGCACCGGCAGCGGCAGCGGGACGGGGAATCCAAATTAAAAAAATCAAAATAACGACAATACCCTGAAAATAACGTGATACAACGGGACACGGTGTGACACAGTGTAGTGCAATGTAATATAATTAATACATAAACGCAAAGAATGATAATTACAACGCTAATAATAACACTAATAAAATAATAAAAATTGAAATTCAAAAACTAAAAGTGACAACAATGCCATTTAGCATTTTAACCCTTTATTCTTTAACCCTTTATCCTTTAACCCTTTCCCTCCCGGCGGTGCCGCCATTTTTCCCGCGGGGGGCGGAGCCCTTCCAGCGGGCGGCGCGCTCGATGACGTCACGCGTCGCGCTCGATGACGCCAAGCGTCGCGCTCGATGACGTCTCCACGGCGCGCTGGAGGCGTCACGCGTCGCTCCCGGTGACGCAGCGCGTCGCGCCCGATGACGTATCCACCGCGGCGGCGGCGGCGGCGGGGCCGGGATGCACCGGCGGGGGGTGGGGGCGGGGGCGATCGCCCGGAGGAAACTGACGGAGGTCACCGGGAATGGGGAACGGGACAGGGCTGGGAACGGGACGGGGGACACGGGACAGACCGGGGGACACGGGACAGACCGGGGGACACGGGAGGGTTCTGGGCTCGGTGCGGGGGTGGCAGCTCTGAGGGGACCCCCAGAGCCGGGGCTGGGTTCGGAGCCCGCGGGAGAAGCTGCGGCACCGCCGTGGGCGGGACCGGTCCGGGTCGGGGCTGTCCCAGGCCGGGACTGTCCCGGTTTGGCCGCTCCGGTTCGGGACCCTCCCGGGCCGGCCGTGCCCTCACGGTGTCTCCCCGCAGGCCAAGTACAAGGAGCGCGGCACGGTCCTGGCTGAGGATCAGCTGGCGCAGGTGGGAAATCCCTCTGTGGGCCCCGGGGTCCGCTCTCGGCCCTGTCTGTGCCCCTGTGCCCCATGTCTGTGTGTCCGTCTGTCTGTCCGTCCGTGCCAGATGTCCAAGCAGCTGGAGACGTTCCGCACCCACCTGCGGGCCTTTGCCAGCAAGCACAGCCCATGGCTGTGTCCCCATGTGCCATCCCTGTGTCCCAGCCCTGTGTCCCCATGTCCCTGATCCCTGTGTCCATCTGTCCCATGTCCCTGATCCCTGTGTCCATCTGTCCTGTCCGTCTGTCTGTCATCCATCCCAGATGTCCAAGCAGCTGGAGACGTTCCGCACGCACCTGCAGGCCTTTGCCCATGGCTGTGTCCCCATGTGCCATCCCTGTGTCCCAGCCCTGTGTCCCCATGTCCCTGATCCCTGTGTCCATCTGTCCCCATGTCTGTCCGTCCGTGCCAGATGTCCAAGCAGCTGGAGACGTTCCGCACGCACCTGCAGGCCTTTGCCAGCAAGCACAAGCAGGAGATCCGGCGCAGCCCCGAGTTCCGGCTGCAGTTCCAGCACATGTGCGCCGCCATCGGCGTCGACCCGCTGGCCTGTGAGCGCGGACAGGGGACAGACGGACAGACAGGGGGACACGGGGACCAGGGGACAGTGGGGACAGGGGACAGGGGATAAGGACAGTGGGGGATAAGGGGGGTAACAGGGGAAATAATGGGGGGATAATGGTGGGGGAGAAAACAGAACAGGGGGGTAACAGGAGGGGGAAACAGGGGGGACAGGACAGGGGGACAATGAGGGGACAGCAGGAGGATAACAGTGGGGGACAAAGGGGGACAATGGGGGGGATAACAGGGGAATAATGGGGGGAACGGGGATAAGGGGACAGAGGGGGATAACGGGGGAGCGGGACAGGAAGGGGGAAACGGGGACAGACAGGAGGGGACAGGGACAGGGGAAAAACAGGGGGACAATGAGGGGAACAGGGGAATAAGGGGGGAAATGGGGGGGATAACGGGGGAACAGAGGGGGGATAAGGGGGACATGAGGGGACAAGGGACAATGGAGGGATAACGGGAAGGGGGACAGCAGGGGATACAGGGATAGGGGATAAGGGGTGGGACGACAGGGACACAGGGGGACAGGGGGGGGGGATAACAGGGGGGAAAGGGGGATAAGTGGGGGTGACAATGGGGGACCAGGGGGAGACAGATGGATACAGGGGGAATACAGGGGGACAATGGGGGGAATGGGGGATCAAGGGGGGATAACAGGGGGAACAGGAGGGGGATAGGACAGAGGACAATGGGACGGGGAACGTGGGGGGACAATGGGGGGCACAGAGGACACACAATGTCCGGGCGGGCATAAGGGGGATACTGTCGATCCAGGTGTCCGTGGCCGAAGACATGGGAAGAGCTTTCGGGCCGGGGCTCGGGGTCGATGTCTGTCCTGCCTCCCCGAAAGCTGGGGGTTGGCGAGTGCTCGGGTGGGACTTCACTGCGGACGCAGAACGAGGTGTGGCACCGGACCGCGGGGCACCGGGGCCGCGGCACCGGGGCGGGGCACCGGGGTGGGCACCGGGCTGGGCAGGGAGCCACTGATCCCAGGGATCCATTGATCCATCATCCCCTGATCCCAGAGATCCATTGATCCATCATCCCCTGATCCCAGGGATCCATTGATCCCCATCCCCTGATCCCAGAGATCCATTGATCCATCATCCCCTGGTCCCAGGGATCCATTGATCCCCATCCCCTGATCCCAGGGATCCATTGATCCCCTGATCCCAGAGATCCATTGACCCATCATCCCTGATCCCAGGGATCCATTGATCCCCTGATCCCAGGGATCCATTGATCCCCATCCCCTGATCCCAGAGATCCATTGATCCATCATCCCCTGATCCCAGAGATCCATTGATCCCCATCCCCTGATCCCAGGGATCCATTGATCCCCATCCCCTGATCCCAGGGATCCATTGATCCATCATCCCCTGATCCCAGGGATCCATTGATCCATCATCCCCTGGTCCCAGGGATCCATTGATCCATCATCCCCTGATCCCAGGGATCCATTGATCCCCATCCCCTGATCCCAGAGATCCATTGATCCCCATCCCCTGATCCCAGGGATCCCTCCCCAATCCCATCACTCCATGGGAACACGGAACAATCCAACAGATCCCGGCCATCTCCAGAGGGTTTGGATGTTCTTCATCCCAAAAGAGCAAATTCACACCAGGAATGGGCCCTGAACCCCACAAAACCCCCATAAATCCCAAAAAAATCCCTAAAAAATCTGCTAATAAATCGCATAAAAATCCCCAAAAATGCAATTAAAAATCCTCTAAAAATCCCCCAAAAATTTTAAAAAATACCCCCTCCCCCCCAAAAAAAAACCAACCCCATAAAAATCCCATAAAAATAAAAAAAATCCCATAGAATCCCCCAAAATATAAAAAAAAGTCCCGTTAAAAAAAAAAATCTCCCCAAAAATCCCATAAAAGTCCCCATAAAAATCTCCAAAAAATCCCATAAAAATCTCAAAAAATCCCATAAAAATCCCCATAAAAATCCCCAAAAAATCCCATAAAAATCCCCCTGAAAATCTCCAAAAAATCCCATAAAAATCCCCCCGAAAATCTCCAAAAAATCCCATAAAAAACCCCAAAAAATCCCATCAAAATCCCCCCGAAAATCTCCAAAAAATCCCATAAAAATCCCCCAAAAAATCTCCAAAAAATCCCATAAAAATCCCCAAAAAAAAGAAAAAAATTCCCTTAAAAATCCCCCAAAAATCCCATAAAAATCCCCCCAAAACCACCTAAAAAATCCCATAAAAATCCCAAAAAATCCATAAAAGTCCCCTGAAAATCTCCAAAAAATCCCATAAAATCCCCCCAAAAAAATAAAAAAATCCCCTAAAAATCCCCCCAAAAATCCCATAAAAATCCCTCCCCCCAAAAAAAAAATCCCCCAAAAATCCCTTAAAAATCCCAAAAAAATCCCATAAAAATCCCCAAAAAATCCCATAAAATCCCCCCAAAAAATCCCAAAAAATCCCATAAAAACCCCATAAAAGTGCCAGCTGACCCCTCTCCCATTGCAGGGCTGATCACGCTGGAGGAGCTGCAGCAGGAGGTGCTCAAGGGCCGCGGCAAATTCGCGCAGGACGTCAGCGCGTGAGTGCCTGGGAATCCCTCAAAATCCCCCAAAATCCCCCAAAAATCCTTCAGGAATCCCCAAAACCCCTCAGGAACCCCCGGGGCCGCAGCTCCAGCTGTTCCAGCTGTTCCAGCTGTTCCAGCCCAGCTCTGCTGCTGCTCCTGCCCGGGATGATTCCCCTAAAATCCAACCCCAGGATGGCTTTTCCCTAAAAATCCAACACCTGGAAGGATTTTTCCTCACAAATCCAACCTGGATTTTTTCCTAAAAGAAACCCCAGGATTATTTCCTAAAAGAAACCCCAGGATGATTTTTCCTAAAAGAAACCCCAGGATTTTTTCCTAAAAGAAACCCCAGGATGATTTCCTAAAAGAAACCCCAGGATTATTTCCTAAAATAAACCCCGGAATTATTTCCTAAAAGAAACCCCAGGATTATTTCCTAAAATAAACCCCAGGATTATTTCCTAAAAGAAACCCCAGGATTATTTCCTAAAATAAACCCCAGGATTATTTTTCCTAAAAAAAAACCCAGGATTTTTTCCTAAAAGAAATCCCAGGATTTTTTCCTAAAAGAAACCCCAGGATGATTTCCTAAAAAAACCCCGGGATTATTTCCTAAAAGAAACCCCTGGATTATTTTTTCCTAAAAGAAACCCCAGGATTATTTCCTAAAAGAAACCCCAGGATTATTTCCTAAAAGAAACCCCAGGATTTTTTCCTAAAAGAAACCCCTGGATTATTTCCTAAAAGAAACCCCAGGATTATTTCCTAAAAGAAACCCCAGGATTATTTCCTAAAAGAAACCCCAGGATTATTTCCTAAAAGAAACCCCAGGATTATTATATTTATAATTGGATTATTTTCTCCTCCCAAATCTAACCCCAGGATGATTTTTCCAACATCTTTTTCCCCTATGGATTCAGCCCCAGGATGATTTTTCCATCCAAATCCAAGCCAGGAAGATTTTTTTTTCCCTAAAAACCAACCCTGGAAGGATTTTTCCCCACAAATCCAACCTGGATTATTTCCTAAAAGAAACCCCTGGATTATTTTCTAAAAGAAACCCCAGGATTATTTCCTAAAAGAAACCCCTGGATTTTTTCCTAAAAGAAACCCCAGGATTATTATATTTATAATTGGATTATTTTCTCCTCCCAAATCTAACCCCAGGATGATTTTTCCAACATCTTTTTCCCCTATGGATTCAGCCCCAGGATGATTTTTCCATCCAAATCCAAGCCTGGAAGATTTTTTTTCTCCCTAAAAACCAACCCTGGAAGGATTTTCCCCATAAATCCAACCCCAAGGTGGTTTTTTCCTAAAAATCCACCAATCTGGAGGGATTTTCCCCCTAAAAATCCAACCCTAGGAGGAATTTTCCCTACAAGCAACCCCAGGAGAATTTTCCCCCTACAAATCCAACCCTGGATGATTTTTCCATACAAATCCAAGCCAGGAAGATTTTTTTTTCCCTAAAAACCAACCCTGGAAGGATTTTTCCTCACAAATCCAACCCCAGGAGAATTTTTGTCCTACAAATCCAAATCCAGGACGTTTTCCTCCACAAATCCAACCCTGGGATGACATTTTTCCCCTAAAAACCAGGAAGATTTTCCCCTAAAAACCAACCCTGGGATGATTTTCCCCACAAACCCCCAGGAGGGTTTCCCACTGGAGCCCAGGAGGGGCCACGCCAACCCCACCACCATCGGATTTCCAGCACAAATCTCCCATTTTTGGGGCCGTGCAGATCCCAAACCCCCGATCCCTCAGTGGGATCAATTCCTGTGTTTTGGGGGCCATTCCCGGGCTCTGGAATGGCCTGGGAGTCTGTCTGTGTGTCCGTCAGTCTGTCTGTGTGTCCGTCTGTCTGTCTGTCTGTCCGTCCCAGGGACGATCTGCTGCGGGTGAAGGTGCTGGGCAGCGGATCTGGGGTGTCTGTCTGTCTGTCCAGATCTGGGGTGTCAGTGTGTCAGTCAGTCTGTCTGTCTGTCTGTCCAGATCTGGGCTGTCAGTTTGTCAGTCAGTGTGTCTGTCAGTCTGTCCAGATCTGGAGTGTCAGTCTGTCTGTCTGTCTGTCTGTCTGTCTGTCTGTCCAGATCTGGGCTGTCAGTGTGTCCATCTGTCAGTCTGTCTGTCTGTCCATCCAGGGACGACCTGCTGCAGGTGAAGGTGCTGGGCAGTGGATCTGGGGCGTCTGTCTGTCTGTCTGTCCAGATCTGGGCTGTCAGTGTGTCAGTCTGTCAGTCAGTCTGTCTGTCTGTCTGTCTGTCCAGATCTGGGCTGTCAGTGTGTCAGTCTGTCAGTCTGTCTGTCTGTCTGTCCAGATCTGGGGTGTCAGTCAGTCTGTCAGTCTGTCAGTCAGTCTGTCCGTCTGTCTGTCTGTCCATCCCAGGGATGATCTGCTGCGGGTGAAGGTGCTGGGCAGTGGATCTGGGGTGTCTGTCAGTCAGTCAGTCTGTCTGTCTGTCTGTCAGTCTGTCCAGATCTGGGGTGTCAGTCTGTCAGTCAGTCAGTCCGTCAGTCTGTCAGTCTGTCCAGATCTGGGCTGTCAGTGTGTCAGTGTGTCCGTGTGTCCGTCTGTCCGTGCAGGGACGATCTCCTGCGCGCCATCCGCAAGCTGAAGGTTCTGGGCAGTGGATCTGGGGTGTCAGTCTGTCTGTCAGTCAGTCAGTCTGTCCAGATCTGGGCTGTCAGTGTGTCAGTGTGTCCGTGTGTCCGTGTGTCCGTGCAGGGACGATCTCCTGCGCGCCATCCGCAAGCTGAAGGTTCTGGGCAGCGGCTTCGGGATCATCCCCGTGGGGGGGACGGTGCTGGTGCAGTCGGTGCCGGCCGAGCTCAGCATGGACCACACGGTGGTGCTGCAGCTGGCCGAGGTGGGGACTGGGATAGACTGGGATAGACTGGGATAAACTGGGCATGGAGCACACGGTGGTGCTGCAGCTGGCTGAGGTGGGAATGAACTGGGATTGAACTGGGATAAACTGGGATAAACTGGGAAAACATGGAGCACACGGTGGTGCTGCAGCTGGCCGAGGTGGGGACTGGGAATACTGGGATAAACTGGGATTGAACTGGGATAAACTGGGAATGGGCCACACGGTGGTGCTGCAGCTGGCGGAGGTGGGGACTGGGATAGACTGGGATAAACTGGGATAGACTGGGATAAACTGGGATAAACTGGGCATGGAGCACACGGTGGTGCTGCAGCTGGCCGAGGTGGGAAACTGGGATAGACTGGGATAAACTGGGATAGACTGGGATTGAACTGGGATTGGGAATGGAGCACACGGTGGTGCTGCAGCTGGCGGAGGTGGGAATGAACTGGGATTGAACTGGGATAAACTGGGATTGAACTGGGATAAACTGGGAATGGGATTGGGAATGGCTGGGCATGGAGCACACGGTGGTGCTGCAGCTGGCTGAGGTGGGGAAACTGGGATAAACTGGGATAAACTGGGATAGACTGGGGTAAACTGGGATAGACTGGGATAAACTGGGATAGACTGGGAATGGACCACACGGTGGTGCTGCAGCTGGCTGAGGTGGGATCAACTGGGATAAACTGGGGTAAACTGGGAATGGGATTGGGAATGGCTGGACATGGAGCACATGGTGGTGCTGCAGCTGGCTGAACGTGGGATGAACTGGGATAAACTGGGAGTACTGGGATAGACTGGGAATCCATGGAGCACACCGTGGTGCTGGATTCAAGCCCAGAGGGATTTCTCCTGATTTTCCCTGATTTTTCCCGTTTTTTCCCCAGAAAAAGGGATTTGTGACAGTCAGCGAGATCCGGGACAGCCTCAAGTGGGAGACGGAGCTGCTGGAGTGGAGGGGCGGAACAGGTGCGAGGTGACTGGGAATGGCAACTGGGAACACTGGGAACACTGGGAAAATGGGAATGGGAACAGGAACGGCAACTCAGCACATCCCAGTCCATCCCAGTCCATTCCCAATCCCATTTTCCCCTTTTTTCCCGTTTTTCCCTCCAGGATCACCTGCTGAAGGAGGGCACGGCCTGGCTGGTTCCCAATGCCATTATTCCCATTTTTTCCCATTTTTCCAGGATCACCTGCTGAAGGAGGGCATGGCCTGGCTGGTTCCCAATGCCATTATTCCCATTTTTTCCCCATTTTCCCCATTTTTCCAGGATCACCTGCTGAAGGAGGGCATGGCCTGGCTGGTTCCCAGTGCCATTATTCCCATTCCCATTTTTCCCATTTTTCCCGTTTTTCCCTGCAGGATCACCTGCTGAAGGAGGGCATGGCCTGGCTGGTTCCCAGTGCCATTTTTCCCATTTTTCCCCATTTTTTCCCGTTTTTCCCTGCAGGATCACCTGCTGAAGGAGGGCATGGCCTGGCTGGTTCCCATTCCCATTTTTCCCATTTTTCCCATTTTTCCCTGCAGGATCACCTGCTGAAGGAGGGCATGGCCTGGCTGGTTCCCAGTGCCATTATTCCCCATTTTTTCCCATTTTCCCATTTTTCCCTGCAGGATCACCTGCTGAAGGAGGGCATGGCCTGGCTGGACGCGCAGGCTCCGGCCGAGCCGCAGTTCTGGCTCCCCGCGCTTTTCTCGGAGCTGCACGGGCAGGACGGGACCTGAGAGCCGGGAACAGCCCCGGGAACAGCCCTGGGATAGCTGGGAATGACCCCTGGGATACCCAGGAACAGCCCCGGGAACAGCCCCGGGATAGCTGGGAATGACCCCTGGGATATCCGGGAACAGCCCCAGGAACAGCCCCGGGAACAACCCCGGAACCCTCGGGATCCCGGCTGGAATTCCCACCCAGGATCCTTGGGAATCCCTCCTGGAATCCTCAGGAATCTCCCCTTTAATCCCTCCTGGAATCCTTCCTGGAGCCCTCGGAATCCCGGCTGGAATCCCTCCCTGGATCCTTGAAAATCCTCCCTGGAATCCTCAGGAATCCCTCCCAGGATCCTCAGGAATCTCCCCTGGAATCCCTCCTGGGATTCCTTGGGAATTGCTCCTCGAGTCCTTGGAATCCCAGCTGAAATTCCCACCCAGGATCCTTGGGAATCCCTCCTGGAATCCCCTCTGGAATCCTCAGGAATTCCTCCTGGAATCCCTCCTGAAACCCTCCGGAATTCCAGCTGGAATCCCTCCCAGGATCCTCAGGAATCTCCCCTTTAATCCCTCCTGGAATCTTGGCTGGAATCCACTCTGGAATCCTTGGAAATCCTCCCTGGAATCCTCGGGAATCCCTCCCAGGATCTTCAGGAATCTCCCCTTTAATCCCTCCTGGGATCCTTTGGAATCTCTTTCCTGGAGTCCTCGGAATCCCAGCTGGAATTCCCACCCAGGATCCTTGGGAATTGTGCCCTGGAATCCCGCCAGGATTCCTGGCTGGAATCCTCGGGAATCCCTCCTGGAATCTTTGCCAATCTCTCCTTGAATCCCTCTGGGAATTCTCAGCAATCCCTCCTGCGATTCCCACTGGAATTGTCCTCAGGAATCCCAGCTGGAATCTTCAGGATCCCTCCTGAAATCCCTCTTGGAATCCCCCCTGGAATCCCTCCCTGGACTCTCAGGAATCCCAGCTGGAATCTTTGGGAATCTCCCCTTGAATCCCAGCTGGAATCTTTGGGAATCCCTCCTAGAATCCCAGCTGGAATCCTTGGGATCTCTCCTTGAATCCCAGCTGGAATCTTTGGGAATCTCCCCTTGAATCCCAGCTGGAATCTTTGGGAATCCCTCCTGGAATCCCTCCTGGAATCCCAGCTGGAATCTTTGGGAATCTCTCCTTGAATCCCTCCCAGATCCTTGGGATCTCTCCTTGAATCCCTCCTGGAATCTTTGGGAATCTCCCTGGATCCTCCTTGAATCCCAGCTGGAATCTTTGGGAATCTCCCCTTGAATCCCTCCCGAATCCTTGGGATCTCTCCTTGAATCCCAGCTGGAATCTTTGGGAATCCCTCCTGAAATCCCAGCTGGAATCCCCCCCTGGAATTCCTGGGAATCCCTCCCTGGATCCTCAGGAATCCCAGCTGGAATCTTTGGGAATCTCCCCTTGAATCCCTCCTGGAATCTTTGGGAATCCCTCCTGAAATCCCTCCTGAAATCCCTCCTGAAATCCCAGCTGGAATCTTTGGGAATCTCCCCTTGAATCCCTCCTGGAATCCTTGGGATCTCTCCTTGAATCCCAGCTGGAATCTTTGGGAATCCCTCCTGAAATCCCTCCTGAAATCCCAGCTGGAATCCCCCCTGGAATTCCCGGGAATCCCTCCTGGATCCTCGGGATCCCCCCTGGAATCCCTCCCTGGCTCCCTCCCCAATCCCAGGAACAGCAGGACTGGGAATAATAAAAATTTTTGTACAAAAATTCCTGAGTTTGTGAAGTTCTGTGCGCTGGAAAAGCACTGCCTGCTTTGGGTGGAAACGCCCCAGATTGGGGAAAACCAGGAAAACGCTGGGAAAACTGGGAATGCTGCCCTGGGCTGTTGTGATTCCATCAGAATTCCCACTGAGGAACAGCGCGGGCTCCGTTCTGCCAAAACAAAACTTTATTGCACAAAGAAAAAAACCCAAAAAAAAAAAAAAAACCCCAAAACCCCCCAAAAAAAACCCAACCCCAAACCAAAAAAAAATCACGGGAATAATCGGAATAATCGGAATAATCGGAATTCTTCTGTACAACAGAAACCAGCAGGGATCTGCCCAGCGGGGCCTCGTGTGCGGTGTTGGCTTTGCAGCTCCATCCCTAAAATTTCCTTTGCTCAAAGGCCCAGCCAGGGCTGGGGATATCCCAGGGAGGGACACGGAATTCCCAGCCCTGGGAATGCTGGAAAAGCTGGAAAAGCTGGAAAAGCTGCCCAGGGCACAGAGGGGACAGGGGAGGTGGCACCGTCCCATCCCCGGGGTGGCAGCTCAGCCTCCCCTCAAGGGTTAAACCCAAACCAGCCCCGGGCTGGGAAAAGAGAGTTGGGGAAAAGCACAGAAATTCCTCATTTCACACCTGGAAATTCCACATTTCACACCTGGAAAATTCCCATTTATAACCAGGAAAATTCCCCATTTCACACCTGGAAATTCCCATTTATAACCAGGAAAATTCCGCATTTTCTACCAAGGAAATTCCCATTTCCCACCAGGAAAATTCCCATTTCCCACCAGGAAAATTCCCATTTCTCACCTGGAAAATTCCCATTTCACACCTGGAAAATTCCTCATTTCCCACCTGGAAAATTCCCCATTTCTCACCAGGAAAATTCCCATTTCCCACCTGGAAAATTCCCATTTACAACCAGGAAATTCCTCATTTCACACCAGGAAAATTCCCATTTCCCACCTGGAAAATTCCCGTTTCTCACCAGGGAAATTCCCCATTTCCCACCTGGAAAATTCCCATTTCACACCAGGAAAATTCCCATTTACAACCAGGAAATTCCCCATTTCTCACCAGGGAAATTCCCCATTTCTCACCTGGAAAATTCCTCATTTCCCACCTGGAAAATTTCCATTTACAACCAGGAAATTCCCATTTATAACCAGGAAAATTCCCATTTCTCACCAGGAAAATTCCGCATTTTCTACCAAGGAAATTCTCATTTCCCACCTGGAAAATTCCTCATTTCACACCTGGAAAATTCCCCATTTACAACCAGGAAATTCCCCATTTCCCACCTGGAAAATTCCCCATTTCTCACCTGGAAAATTCCCCATTTCTCACCAGGAAAATTCCCATTTACAACCAGGAAATTCCCCATTTCCAACCAGGAAAATTCCCCATTTCTCACCAGGAAAATTCCCATTTCCCACCTGGAAAATTCCCATTTACAACCAGGAAAATTCCCATTTCACACCAGGAAAATTCCGCATTTTCTACCAAGGAAATTCCCATTTCTCACCTGGAAAATTCCCCATTTCTCACCAGGAAAATTCCCCATTTCCTACCAGGGAAATTCCCATTTCCAACCAGGAAAAATCCCATTTCACACCTGGAAAATTTCCATTTCTCACCAGGAAAATTCCCCATTTCTCACCACGGAAATTCTCATTTCTCACCAGGGAAATTTCCCATTTCTCACCTGGAAAATTCCCATTTACAACCAGGAAATTCCCCATTTCTCACCAGGAAAATTCCCCATTTCCCACCTGGAAAATTCCCCATTTCTCACCAGGAAAATTCCCCATTTCTCACCACGGAAATTCTCATTTCTCACCAGGGAAATTTCCCATTTCCAACGAGGAAAGTTCCCCATTTCTCACCAGGAAAATTCCGCATTTTCCACCAAGGAAATTCCCATTTCCCACCTGGAAAATTACCCACCTGGAAAATTCCCATTTTCCACCAGGAAAATTCCCCATTTCCAACCAGGAAAATTCCTTATTTCCCACCAGAAAATTCCCCATTTTCCACCAGCGAAATCCACATTTCCTAACAGGATGCAGGATTTTGGGCAGGATTTGGTGCCGGATTTTGGGCACGACTTGGTGCATTTTGAGCAGGATTTTGGGCAGGATTTGGTGCAGGATTTTGGGCAGGATTTGGTGCAGGATTTTGGGCAGGATTTGGTGGATTTGGGCAGGATTTTGGGCAGGATTTGGTGGATTTGGGCAGGATTTTGGGCAGGATTTGGTGCCAGATTTTGGGCAGGATTTGGGCAGGATTTTGGGCACGATTTGATGGATTTTGGGCAGAATTTCGAGCAGGATTTGGTGGATTTTGGGCAGGATTTGGTGCCGGATTTTGGGCAGGATTTGGTGGAGGATTTTGGGCAGGATTTGGTGCAGGATTTGGTGGATTTTGGGCAGGATTTGGGCAGGATTTGGTGCCAGGTTTTGGACAGGATTTGGTGGATTTTGTGCAGAATTTTGGGCAGGATTTGGTGCCGAATTTTGGGCAGGATTTGGTGCATTTTGGGCAGGATTTGGTGGATTTTGGGCAGGATTTGGTGGATTTTGGGCAGGATTTGGTGCCGGATTTTGGGCAGGATTTGGTGGATTTTGGGCAGGATTTTGGGCAGGATTTTGGGCAGAATTTGGGCAGGATTTTGGGCAGGATTTTGGGCAGGAATTGGTGGATTTTGGGCAGGATTTGGTGCCGGATTTTGTGCAGGATTTTGGACAGGATTTTGGACAGGATTTTGGACAGGATTTGGTGCCAGATTTTGGTGGAGGATTTTGGGCAGGATTTGGTGCAGGATTTGGTGGATTTTGGGCAGGATTTGGGCAGGATTTTGGGCACGATTTGATGGATTTTGGGCAGAATTTCGTGCAGGATTTGCTGCATTTTGGGCAGGATTTGGTGCCAGATTTTGGGCAGGATTTTGGCAGGATTTTGGGCAGGATTTGCTGCATTTTGGGCAGGATTTGGTGCCGGATTTCGTGCAGGATTTGCTGCATTTTGGGCAGGATTTGGTGCCAGATTTTGGGCAGGATTTGGTGGATTTTGTGCAGGATTTTGGGCAGGAATTGGTGGATTTTGGGCAGGATTTGGTGGATTTGGTGCCGGATTTTGGACAGGATTTTGGGCAGGATTTGGTGGATTTTGGACAGGATTTTGGGCAGGATTTGGTGCCGGATTTTGGGCAGGATTTGGTGCATTTTGGGCAGGATTTGGTGCATTCTGGGCAGGATTTGCTGCATTTTGAGCAGGATTTGGTGCATTCTGGGCAGGATTTGCTGCATTTTGGGCAGGATTTGCTGCAATTTCACATCCCTACAGTGACAATGAATCCTCCATCTCCCGCTCCAGTGGGAATCGTCCCCTCCAGGCCGGGCTGGCGCTGCCACCGCCACCTCCCCGTGCCACCCTCAGCACACATCTCCCAAAAACGGGCTCTGGGCAGCCCCAAAACCGCAGAATTTCACCAGATTTGGCAAAGGATTGGGTTTGTCCATCCCAGAGCCCGCTGGCAGCGTCCCATGGGTGGGGACAGCAGGGGGACACCGCAGAGAATTCCAGCACAGCTCCAAGCAGGAGAGACCCCCTCCCAAAAAAGGCTGAAAATTCAAAACGCCACCAAACAAAACAATCTCATCTCGTCCTCCCTTTGCCCAAACCTCCAGGGCGCACAAATCCATGGATTCCTGCAGCTCCCACTCTCTCCACATGAAGTCTCCAAAGGCTGGAGCAGAGCTCTGGGGAGGGGGAGCCCCAAAATTCCAGCAGGGAACAATTCCTGAATTCTTTGGTTTGCCTAGAAGAGAGACACCAGGGAGGCCCCAGCTCTCCCCAGCCCTGCCCCGGAGCACAAAAGCTCTCAAGGATTTGCAGTCTAGAGCTCATTCTTTAATCGAACGGAAGGAAAAAAAAATAAAAAATAAACCTGGAAAAAAAAAAACAAAAAAAAAAAAGAAAAAAAAAAAGAAACAACAAAAAAAAAAATAAACCCCAACCAGTGCAGGTGTTGTCCAAAATACCCCAAAAACAACCTGATGCCAACATGCCAGCAAGTACCTTTGTCCGAGAGGAGCCTGTCCCGAGCTGGGCTTTGTCTCTGGAGTTTGGGGGATTCTCCTCGGGGCGGATGGAGGCGGGGATGAAGGCGGGCATGAGGAGGAGGAGGAGGAGGAGGAGGAGGAGGAAGAGGAGGAGGCGGCGCCGCCGCTGCCCCGCCCCGGCCCGGCTGTGCCGCAGTCCCGGGCCGGGCCGGGCCGCGCTAAGCGCGGGGGCAGCCGGGGGGCTCGGGCTCGGCCTCCGAGGAGCTGCTCTCCGAGTCCATGTCGGCGCTGTCCTGCTGCTGCTGCTGCTGCTGCCGCTCCTGCAGCCGCGCCCGCAGCGCCTGCAGCCGCCCCAGCAGCGCCTGGTAATCGAAGTGACCGCGCTTCTCCCCGAACGGGTCCTGGGAACGGGGAACGGACGGGAGTGAGGGGGGAACGGATGGGAGTGAGGGGGAACGGGGAAAAACGGACAGGAGTGAGGGGGGAACGGACGGGAGTGAGGGGGGAACGGGGAAAAACAGACGGGAAAACGGGTCCTGGGACGGGGAACGGACGGGAGTGAGGGGGGAACGGGGAAGAACAGACGGGAGTGAGGGGGGAACGGGCGGGAGTGAGGGGGAAACCAGACAGGAGCGAGGGGGGAACGGGGAAAAACAGACGGGAAAACGGCGGGAGTGAGGGGGAACGGACGGGAGTGAGGGGGAAATGGGGAAAAACAGACAGGAAAACGGGTCCTGGGAACGGGGAACGGCGGGAGTGAGGGGGGAACGGGGAAAAACGGACAGGAAAACGGGTCCTGGAACGGGGAACGGGCGGGAGTGAGGGGGGAATGGGGAAAACCGGACAGGAGTGAGGGGGAACGGGCGGGAGTGAGGGGGAACGGGGAAAACCGGACAGGAAAACGGGTCCTGGAACGGGGAACGGCGGGAGTGAGGGGGGAACGGGGAAAAACAGACGGGAGTGAGGGGGAACGGGGAAACGGATGGGAGTGAGGGGGAACGGGGGAACGGACGGGAGTGAGGGATGGGGAAAACCAGACAGGCAAACGGCGGGAGTGAGGGGGAACGGATGGGAGTGAGGGGGAAATGGATGGGACTGAGGGATGGGGAAAACCAGACAGGAAAACGGGTCCTGGGAACGGGGGAACGGACGGGAGTGAGGGATGGGGAAAACCGGACAGGAACACGGGTCCTGGCAACGGGGAACGGCGGCAGTGAGGGGGGAACGGGGAAAAGCAGACGGGAGTGAGGGGGAACGGATGGGAGTGAGGGGGAACGGGGAAAAACAGACAGGAGTGAGGGATGGGAAAACCGGACAGGCAAACGGGTCCTGGAACGGGAAACGGCGGGAGTGAGGAATGGGGGAATGGGAAAAACAGACAGGAGTGAGGGGGAAATGGGGAAACAGACAGGAGTGAGGGGATAAAACAGAGAGGAGTAAGAGGGGAATGGGAAAAACAGACAGGAAAACGGCGGGAGTGAGGGATGGGGAAAAGCAGACGGGAGTGAGGGGGGAACGGGCGGGAGTGAGGGAGAACGGGGAAAACGATGGGAGTGAGGGGGGAACGGGAAAAACAGACAGGAGGGAAAACCAGACAGGAGAATGGGGAAAAGCAGACAGGCAAACGGGTCCTGGGAACGGGGGACAGACGGGAGTGAGGGGGAATAGACAGGAGTGAGGGGGAAAAACAGACGGGAGTGAGGGGGAATGGACGGGAGTGAGGGGGGAATGGGAAAACCAGACGGGAATGGGGGGTGGGGGGCTCTGGGAGAAGGGACGGGGAGAATTCCACAGGGAAATCACAGCATGGGGAGAGAGGGTCCTGCAACCCCACTGGGAAGGATCCTGAAATTCCCCTGGACAGGATCCTTGAATTCCCCCTGCTGAACATCCCCACCCTGAAATCCCACTGGGGAGGATCCTGGAACTCCCTCTGGACAGGATCCTTGAATTCCCCCTGCTGAACATCCCCACCCTGAAATCCCACTGGGGAGGATCCTGGAACTCCCTCTGGAGAGGATGCTTGAACTCCTCCAGGAAAAGATCCTGAAATTCCCCTGGACAGCATGCTTGAATTCCCCCTGGAGAGGATCCTGAAATTCCCCTGGAGAGGATCCTGAAGTTCCTCTGTCTCCTCAAATTCCCCCTGGAGAGGATCCTGAAATTCCCCCTGGAGAGGATCCTGAAATTCCCTTGGAGAGGATCCTGAAATTCCCTCTGTCTCCTCAAATTCCCCTGGAGAGGATCCTGAAATTCCCCTGGAGAGGATCCTGAAATTCCCCTGGAGAGGATCCTGAAATTCCCTCTGTCTCCTCAAATTCCCCCTGGAGAGGATCCTGAAACTCTCCCTGGAGAACATCCCATCCTTGAATTCCCCCTGGAGAAGATCCCCATCCTGAAATTCCCCTGGACAGGATCCTGGAACTCCCCCAGGAGAACTCGGATCCCACCCCTGAATCCCCCCGGTGCTGCACATCTGCCCAGCTGTGTCCCAGCTGTGCCCCAGCCCTGTCCCTGTCCCTGTCCCCAGCCCTGTGTCCCCCTCACCTGCATGGTCTGGCCCTGCAGGTGCAGCCTCTCCTTGCAGACGCCCTCGTAGAAGTCCAGGTACTCCATGAAGGATTTCTCCATCACGCCCCTGGGGACACAGGGACACAGGGACACGGTCACCAGGGGACACAGGGGACACAGGGACACGGTCACCACGGCCCATGGGGACACAGGGGACACAGGGGACACAGGGGACACAGGGAACAGAGGGGACACAGGGGACACAGGGACACGGTCACCAGGGCCCCAGGGGACACAGGGGACACAGGGGACACGGTCACCAGGGCCCATGGGGACACAGGGGACAGAGGGGACACGGTCACCATGGCCCCATGGGGACACAGGGGACACAGGGGACACAGGGGACACAGGGGACACAGGGGACACGGTCACCATGGCCCCAGGGGACACAGGGACACGGTCACCACAGCCCATGGGGACACAGGGGACACAGGGACACAGGGGACACGGTCACCACGGCCCCAGGGGACACAGGGACACAGGGGACACAGGGACATGGTCACCACGGCCCCAGGGGACACAGGGGACACGGTCACCAGGGCCCATGGGGACACAGGGGACACAGGGGACACAGGGGACACGGTCACCACGGCCCCAGGGGACACAGGGGACACAGGGTCCCCCTGTCCGTCCGTACCGCAGGGGCTCGGGGCAGGGGCACTTTCCCCCCATGTCCCCCTGTCTGTCCCCCTGTCTGTCCCCGTGTCCGTCCGTACCGCAGGGGCTCGGGGCAGGGGCACTTTCCCCCCACTGTCCCCCTGTCTGTCCCCCTGTCTGTCCCCCTGTCTGTCCCCGTGTCCGTCCGTACCGCAGGGGCTCGGGGCAGGGGCACTTTCCCCACACTGTCCCCCTGTCTGTCCCGCTGTCTGTCCCCTGTCTGTCCCCGTGTCCGTCCGTACCGCAGGGGCTCGGGGCAGGGGCACTTTCCCCACACTGTCCCCCTGTCTGTCCCCATGTCCCCCTGTCTGTCCCCATGTCCCCCTGTCTGTCCCCGTGTCCCCGTGTCCGTCCGTACCGCAGGGGCTCGGGGCAGGGACCCTTTCCCCCCATGTCCCCCTGTCTGTCCCCGTGTCCCCGTGTCCGTCCGTACCGCAGGGGCTCGGGGCAGGGGCACTTTCCCTCCAGCATGTCACACACGGCCACGCGGATGGTCTCGTGCCGGATGCACTCGTTGTAGTTCTTGCTGTCCCCGGGGTGCCGCTCCTGGGGACACACGGGGGACACACGGGGTCAGCACAGGGCCCGGCTCCACACTGGGATCCCAGCTAATTCCAGGCTGGGATCCCAGTTAATTCCAGGCTGGAATCCCAGTTAATTCCAGGCTGAGATCCCAGTTAATTCCAGGCTACAATCCCAGCTAATTCCAGGCTGAGATCCCAGTTAATTCCAGGCTACAATCCCAGTTAATTCCAGGCTGGAATCTCCGTTAATTCCAGGCTGAGATCCCAGTTAATTCCAGGCTGGAATCTCCGTTAATTCCAGGCTACAATCCCAGTTAATTCCAGGCTACAATCCCAGCTAATTCCAGGCTGGAATCTCCGTTAATTCCAGGCTGAGATCCCAGTTAATTCCAGGCTGAGATCCCAGTTAATTCCAGGCTGAGATCCCAGTTAATTCCAGGCTACAATCCCAATTAATTCCAGGCTACAATCCCAGTTAATTCCAGGCTGGAATCCCAGTCAATTCCAGGCTGGAATCCCAGCCAGTTTCAGTTTGTAATCCCAGTCCCAGCCTGCAATCCCAGTTAGTTCCAGGCTGTAATCCCAGTTCCAAACTGGGTTCCCAGTCAGTCCCAGCCTGCAATCCCAGTTAGTTTTAGGCTGGAATTCCAGTCAGCCTCAGGCTATAATCCCAATTCTAGGATGGGTTCCCAGTCATTCCCAGCCTGTATCCCAGTCAGTCCCAGCCTGCAATCCCAGGCAGTCCCAGCCTGAAATCCCAGTTCCAGGCTAGGTTCCCAGTCATTCCCAGCCCGTATCCCAGTCAGTCCCAGGCTATAATCCCAGTCCCAGCCTGCAATCCCAGTTAGTTCCAGGCTGTAATCCCAATTCTAGGATGGGTTCCCAGTCATTCCCAGCCTGTATCCCAGTCAGTCCCAGCCTGCAATCCCAGTCCCAGGCTATAATCCCAGTTCCAGGCTGGGTTCCCAGTCATTCCCAGCCCGTATCCCAGTCAGTCCCAGGCTATAATCCCAGTCCCAGGCTATAATCCCAGTCCCAGGCTATAATCCCAGTCCCAGCCTGCAATCCCAGTCCCAGGCTATAATCCCAGTCCCAGGCTGCAATCCCAGCCCGTCCCAGTCCCAGCCCAGTCTGACCTGCTCGAAGCCGGGCTCGTTGTGGTACGGGTTCTCGGTCATCAGCGACTGGATGGAGATCAGCACCGACGAGATGCTCTGGGCCGGGCTCCAGGCCGGGCCTGTCCACGTGCTGGGCCAATTAACTGAGTCACTAATTAACCTAGAGCACCGTGCCCACCTCTGACAGAGCCCGGAGACCTGGGGGGCACAGCTGGGCCTCATCCTGCACCCAGACTAAACTGTGCTGTCCTTGTGTCCCGTTCAGGATGCTGGGGCAGGCCCTAGGCCCAGCTTACCCCAGGATGCTGGGGCAGAGCCCGTTAAACCCAGCTTACCCCAGGATGCTGGGGCAGCCATTAAACCCAGATTACCCCAGGATGCTGGGGCACCCCTCTGAACCCAGCTTACCCCAGGACACCAAGGCACCCCGTTAGCCCATCTCACCCCAGGATGCTGGGGCAGACCCCAAACCCAGATTACCCCAGGATGCTGGGGCAGCCATTAAACCCAGATTACCCCAGGACAGTGGGGCACCCCTTTGAACCCAGCTTACCCAGGACACCGAGGCAGCCCTTTAAACCCATCTCATCCCAGGATGCTGGGGCACCCCTTTAGCCCAGCTTACCCCAGGATGCTGAGGCAGAGCCCCTTCAGCCCCAGATTACCCCAGGACACTGGGGCACCCCTTTAGCCCCAGCTTACCCCAGGATGCTGGGGCACCCCTTTGAACCCAGCTTACCCCAGGACACCGGGGCACCCCTTTAAACCCAGCTTACCCCAGGACACTGGGGCACCCCGTTAGCCCAGCTTACCCCAGGATGCTGAGGCAGAGCCATTAAGCCCAGTTTACCCAGGACACTGGGGCACCCTTTGAACCCAGCTTACCTCAGGATGCTGAGGCACCCCGTTAGCCCAGCTTACCCCAGGACACCGAGGCACCCCTTTAAACCCAGCTTACCCCAGGACACCGAGGCACCCCGTTAGCCCCGCTTACCCCAGGATGCTGAGGCAGCCCTTTAAACCCAGCTTACCCCAGGATGCTGAGGCAGCCCTTTAAACCCAGCTTACCCCAGGATGCTGGGGCAGCCCTTTAAACCCAGCTTACCCCAGGATGCTGAGGCAGCCCGTTAAACCCAGCTTACCCCAGGATGCTGGGGCAGCCATTAACCCAGATTACCCCAGGATGCTGGGGCAGACCCCAGGCCCAGTTTACTCCAGGACACCGGACACCCCTTTGAACCCAGTAGCCCTTTAGCCCAGCTTACCCAGGACACCGGGACACCCCTTTGAACCATCTCACCCCAGGATGTTGGGGCACCCCTCTGAACCCAGTTTACCCCAGGACACCGGGGCACCCCTTTAAACCCAGCTTACCCCAGGACACTGGGGCACCCCTTTGAACCCAGCTTACCCCAGGATGCTGGGGCACCCCTTCAGCCCCAGATTACCCCAGGACACCAAGGCACCCCATTAGCCCAGCTTACCCCAGGACACTGAGGCAGCCATTAAACCCAGCTTACCCCAGGACACTGGGGCACCCCTCTAAACCCAGCTTACCCCAGGACACCGGGGCACCCCGTTAGCCCAGCTTACCCCAGGATGCTGAGGCAGACCTTGCCGTTGCGGTAGAAGTTGGGGTTGAACCTGACGGTGTTGTTGCCCGTGGTCATGAGCTTGACGCGGGGCGGGTGGATGGGGTAGTCGGGCGGGCAGCGGAACAGGAACAGGAAGAAGCCGCCCTCGTACGGGGTGTCGAAGGGGCCCGTGATCAGCGCGTGGATCTGCGGGGACAGCCCACACCTGCGGCGTTCCCCAATCCTGCGGCATTCCCAGACCCTCCGGCATTCCCGAACCCTGCAGCATTCCCAAACCCTGCAGCATTCCCAAACCCTGCAGCATTCCCCACACCTGCGGCGTTCCCGAATCCTGCGGCATTCCCAGACCCTGCACAGCTCCAGCATTCCCAAACCCTCCAGCATTCCCAAACCCTGCAGCATTCCCCACACCTGCGGCGTTCCCGAACCCTGCAGCATTCCCAAACCCTGCAGCGCTCCCAAACCCCTCCGGCATTCCTGAACCCTCCAGCATTCCTGAATCCTGCGGCATTCCCAAACCCTCCAGCATTCCCCACACCTGCGGCGTTCCCGAATCCTGCGGCATTCCCAGACCCTCCAGCATTCCCGAACCCTCCAGCATTCCCGAATCCTGCGGCATTCCCAAACCCTCCGGCATTCCCAAACCCTCCAGCATTCCCAAATCCTGCGGCGTTCCCGAATCCTGCGGCATTCCCAAACCCTCCAGCATTCCCAAACCCTCCAGCATTCCCAAACCCTGCAGCATTCCCAAACTCTCCAGCATTCCCAAACCCTGCAGCATTCCCCACACCTGCGGCATTCCCAAACTCTGCAGCGTTCCCAAACCCTCCAGCATTCCCAAACCCTCCAGCATTCCCAAACCCTGAGGCGTTCCTGAACTCTGCAGCGTTCCCAAACCCTGCACAGCTCCAGCATTCCCAAACCCTTCAGAATTCCCAAACCCTTCAGAGTTCCCAAACCCTTTGGCGTTCCCAAACCCTGCAGCTTTCTCAAAACCCTCCATGGCTCCAGCATTCCCAAACCCTCTGGCATTCCCAAACCCTCCAACATTCCCAAACCCTCCAACATTCCCAAACCCTCCAGCATTCCCGAATCCTCCAGCGTCCCAAAGCACTCCGGCATTCCCAAACTCTTTGGAGCTCCCAGACCCTCCATGGCTCCGGCATTCCCAGACCCTCCAGCGTTCCCAAACTCTCCCACATTCCCAAAGCTTCCACGGCTCCAGCATCCCCAAACTCTCCCGCATTCCCAAACCCCCCGGCATTCCCAAACCCTCCAGCATTCCCAAACCCCCCGGCATTCCCAAACTCTCCAACATTCCCAAACTCTCCAGCATTCCCAAACTCTCCCGCATTCCCAAACCCCCCGGCATTCCCAAAGCCCTGGATCCCACCCCGGGGATCCGGACCCTCCCCAGGGCGGTTCCAGCCGGGGTTTGGGCCCCCGAGGGCTCCTCACCTTGGTCATGTCGTGGGGGTCGGGCACAACGAACATGCCCGGGGGCGGCTCCTTGTAGATGGACATGATATCCCTGGGGAGGGAAACGGGAATGAGCCGGGAACGGGCCGGGATGGGGCTGGATCGGGAGCTAAACCGGGAGTTAAACCGGGATTTAAACCGGGAGTTAAACCGGGACTGCGGAGCTTTGGTGCCGGCTCTGGGCCAGATCCTCGAGCACAGCCCCAAAGGCGGCCCCGGCATGGAATCCTTGGGAATCCCGGCTGGAATTCTCGGGAATCCCGACTGGAATCCCCTCTGGAATCCTTGAGAATCCCCCTGGAATCCCTCCAGGAAGTTCCCCACCTCCAGCACCAGGAACTCCAATCAAAAATGAAAATCCAACGGGATTCCGGCTGCGAATTCCCGGGACAGCGCAAAGCGTCCCTGCCCGAGGACCCTCCCAACCCAAACCTGTCCGGGAGAGCCCCGGGACACCGGGAATGACCGGGACCCGTCCCCGTGTCTGTCCCGGGACACCGGGAATGACCGGGACCCGTCCCTGTGTTTGTCCCGGGACACCGGGAATGACCGGGACCCGTCCCCGTGTCTGTCCCGGGGCACCGGGAATGACCGGGACCCGTCCCCGTGTCTGTCCCGGAACACCGGGAATGACCGGGACCCGTCCCCGTGTTTGTCCCGGGGCACCGGGAATGACCGGGACCCGTCCCCGTGTCTGTCCCGGGGCACCGGGAATGACCGGGACCCGTCCCCGTGTCTGTCCCGGGGCACCGGGAATGACCGGGACCCGTCCCCGTGTCTGTCCCGGGACACCGGGAATGACCGGGACCCGTCCCTGTGTTTGTCCCGGGACACCGGGAATGACCGGGACCCGTCCCCGTGTCTGTCCCGGGGCACCGGGAAGGGCCGGGACCCGTCCCCGTGTCTGTCCCGGGACACCGGGAATGACCGGGACCCGCTGTCCCGGTACACCGGGAATGACCGGGACCCGTCCCCGTGTTTGTCCCGGGGCACCGGGAATGACCGGGACCCGTCCCCGTGTCCGTCCGGGGCACCGGGAATGACCGGGACCCGTCCCCGTGCTTGACCCGGTACACCGGGAATGACCGGGACCCGTCCCTGTGTCTGTCCCGGGACACCGGGAATGACCGGGACCCGTCCCTGTGTTTGTCCCGGGACACCGGGAATGACCGGGACCCGTCCCCGTGCTTGTCCCGGGACACCGGGAATGACCGGGACCCGTCCCCGTGTCCGTCCCGGTACACCGGGAAGGGCCAGGACCCGTCCCTGTGTTTGTCCCGGGGCACCGGGAAGGGCCGGGACCCGTCCCCGTGTCCGTCCCGGGGCACCGGGAATGACCGGGACCCGTCCCCGTGTCCGTCCCGGGGCACCGGCAGGGCGCGGCGCTGTCCCCATGTCCCCATGCCCGGTACCCGGTACCCGGTGCGGCGCAGGGCCCGTTACCGGCCGCGGGGCCGAGCCGAACGCCCGCGCCCGGGCCCCGCGCTGCCGGTGCCGGTGCCGCTGCCGGTTCCGGTGCCGGTTCCCTCCGCTCACCGTTTGATCCGCAGCAGGCAGGCCGGGCTGGGCCGCTCGCTGTCCCAGTCGCCGCTGACCGTGGGGTCCCAGAAGGCGGAGTGCGTGAGGAGCGCGGCCCCCGCCGCCGCCGCCGCCATCGGGGCGCCGCCGCTACCGGGGGCCACGCCGGTGCCGGGCGCCGCGGCCGCGCCGAAGCCCGCGGCCGCCCAGAGCTCGGCGGGGATGAACACGCCGGGGGTGCCCGCGGAGCCGGCGGCGCTCGGGGAGGCGCTGCCGCCGCCGCCCGCCGCCAGCACCGCGGCCGGGGCCGGGGCCGCGTCCTCGGCCGCCGGGCTCTCCGCCATTGCGGCCTCGGCCCGCGCCGCTTCCGGGACTCCGCACCACCGAGGCGCGCGGCCAGAGCGGCCCCGCGCCGCCCACGCTCCCCGCCCCCGGCACCAGCGAGCGGCGGCGGGAGCGGCTCCTCCGCAGGGGGGACGGGCAGGGAGACGCGGACACGGCGCCCCCTGGCGGGCGGGAGGGCCGGCGGGAGAGAAACGGGAAATGGGCGTTTGGGGGAATTTGGAGAATTCGGGGTTTGGGGGGAACGGCGGGGTTATGGGAACCAAAAGGGTGGGAAAATCCTCCGGGATCGGCGCTGGCCGGGGAACGGGCACGGCCCCGGGGCTGCCGGAGCTCCAGGAGCGGTTGGACAACGCTGAGGGATGGCAGGGTGGGACTGGGGAGGGTCCGGCAGGGCCGGGGGCTGGGCGGGATCGTCCCGCTGGATCCGTTCCCATTTGGGATCGTCCCGCTGGATCCGCTCCCATTTGGGATCGTCCCGCTGGATCCGCTCCCATTTGGGATCGTCCCGCTGGATCCGCTCCCATTTGGGATATTCCCTGGGATGGGATGATCCCGCTGGATCCTTTCTTCTCGCTGCTTCCAGGATCACCACACCGTGTCCCCAAGTGTCACCTCCCCTCCAGGGGCCTGGGCAGCCCGGGGACACCGGGAATTCTGTATCCCGGGAATTGTGTATCCCGGGAATTCTGTATCCCGGGAATTGTGTATCCCGTTTCCCGGGAATTGTGTATCCCATTTCCCGGGAATTGTGTATCCCGGAATTTTCCTTCCCGTTTCCCAGGAATTCTGTATCCCGGGAATTTGTGCATGGCAGGAATTCTGTATCCCGGGAGTTGTGTATCCCATTTCCCAGGAATTCTGTATCCTGGATTCTGTATCCCAGGAATTGTGTATCCCGGGAATTGTGTATCCCATTTCCTGGGACTTGTGTATCCCATTTCCCGAGAATTCTGTATCCCGGGAATTGTGCATGGCAGGAATTGTGTATCCCATTTCCCGGGAATTCTGTATCCCGGGAATTGTGTATCCCATTTCCTGGGAATTCTGTATCCCGGGAATTGTGTATCCCATTTCCCGGGAATTGTGTATCCCGGGAATTCTGTATCCCAGGAATTCTGTATCCCGGGAATTGTGCATGGCAGGAATTGTGTATCCCATTTCCCGGGAATTCTGTATCCCGGGAATTCTGTATCCCGGGAATTGTGTATCCCCGAGGATTACTGTATCCCAGCCCGGTTACAGTGTTGTCGCTGTCGCTGTTGTCGCTCCGGAACCGTTCCCACATTCCCACAGGGCTGTCCCAATCCAGGGATTGTCCCTCTCCCGATCCCTCCCGTTCCCACAAACCTCCCTCAGCCGGGTTCTCCTCAGGCCCTTCAGGAATTCCATCCATCCATCCCCGTGTCCCATTCCCGTGTCCCCATTGCCAGCAGGCTCTGGGCAGAGCAGAGGCTGCAGCGTTAATTAATTTAATTACTCCAAGCGGGTAACGAGCCAAGCTCCCTCCGGGCTCCCTTTCCTTCGAGGCGCGGCTGCGTCTCCCAAAATCCCAACGGGATTGGGGTGGGAATGGGGTGGGAATTCAATTCAACCTCTCCCAAAATCCCAACGGGATTGGGGTGGGAATGGGTGGTCCAGGAATTCTCCCCAAAATCCACCCCAACCCCTCCTCATGGAGCTTGGTTTGCCCAGGGCTCAGATTTGGGGCGATTTCTGCAGATTTGACTCCACCTTCCCACTCTTATCCCAGAGCTGGGATTTTCCACCCCGAATTTCCCCCAGAAGGTGAAAAATAAAGGCAAAAAAACCCCAAAAGAGGGAATTCCGTAGAGAAATCCGTGGGTTCCTCTGGGAATTCCATCCCAACACCCAACCCCAACCTCTGCTTTCTCAGGACCCAGATTTGGGGCGATTTCTGCAGATTTGAGTTGACTCCACCTTCCCACTCCCACTCCTCAGCTGGGATTTTCCACCCCGAATTTCCCCCAGAAGGTGAAAAATAAAGGCAAAAAAAGGCCCAAAACAGAGAATTCTGTAGAGAAATCCGTGGGTTCCTCTGGGAATTCCAACCCCAATCTCTGTTTTCTCAGGACCCAGATTTGGGAGGATTTTTTACAGATTTGACCCCACAGCTGGGATTTCGCACCCCGGATCTCCCCCGGAAGGTGGAAAATAAAGATAAAAAAAGGCCAAAAGAGGGAATTCGGTAGAGAAATCGGTGTTTACTGGCAGGAGAGCAGCAGCAGCAGCAGGGCTGTCCCCAGGGGTGTCACATGGCGAACAGGATCAGGAATGCCACCATCAGGCAGAAGAGCCCCATGGCCTCGGACAGCGCAAAGCCCAGGATGGCGTACGAGAAGAGCTGCTGCTTCAGAGAGGGGTTCCTGGAACGGGAATAGAGGGAGAAAAATGGGAAATAATGGAGGGCAAAATGGGAATGGGGGAGAAGAGCTGCTGCTTCAGAGAGGTTCCTGCAATGGAACAGGAGAAAAATGGAATGGAAGGAAAATGGAATGGGGATGGAATGGGAAAGGGAATGGTGGAAAAGAGCTGCTGCTTCAAGAGGGGTTCCTGCAATGGGAAAGAGAATGGGAATGGAAATGGGAATGGATGGAATGGAAAAAGAGCTGCTGCTTCAGAAGGTTCCTGAAAATGAATAAGGGAGAAAAATGGGAATGGGAAATTGGGAATGGGAATGGGGAAAAGAGCTGCTGCTTCAGAGAGGGGTTCCTGCAGTGGGAACAGAGGGAGAAAAATGGGAATGGGAAAGGAAAAATGGGAATGGGAAATGGGAATGGGGAGAAGAGCTGCTGCTTCAGAGAGGGGTTCCTGCAATGGGAATAGAGGGAGAAAAATGGGAATGGGAAATTGGGAATGGGGATGGGGAAATGGGATGGGAAATGGATGCGAAATGGAATGGGATGGGAATGGGGATGGGGAAAAGAGCTGCTGCTTCAGGGATGGGTTCCTGGAATGGAACAAGAACGGAATGGAATGGGAAATGGGATGGGAAATGGAATGGGATGGAATGGGAATTGGGAATGGGAATGGGGAAATGGGATGGGAAATGGGAAATTGGAATGGGATGGGAAAATGGGGAAATGGGATGGGGAAAGGGGATGGGAAGAGCTGCTCTTCAGGGATGGGTCCTGAAATGGGAACAGAGGGAAAAATGGAATGGGAAATTGGGAATGGGAATGGGAAATGGGAATGGAAATTGGGGAATGGGGGAAATTGGGAATGGGATGGGGGAAATGGGAATGGGAAATTGGGAATGGGGATGGGGAAATGGGAATGGGGAAATGGGGAAGGGGGAACAGGGCAATGGGGAGTGGAAATGGGAAAGGGGAATGATGCCCCAAACCAGGGAATGAAAGTAGGGAATGACACCAGGGAATGACACCAGGGAATCTCCAACCCAGAGGATGAATCCAGGGAATGACACCAGGAAATCCCAAACCAAGGAATAAACACAGGGAATGACCCCAGGGCAGCTGGGATGGCACAGGATTGAACAGAATAATTAATTATATTTTTGAATATTTAATTAATTAGATTTTTGAATATTTAATTAATTATATTTTTGAATATTTAATTAATTATATTTTTGAATATTATTGGATTATTTTAATTGAATATTTAACTGAATATTAGTGGATTATTTTAATTGAATATTTAACTGAATATTAGCGGATTATTTTAACTGAATATTAGCGGATTATTTTAAGAGAAGAATCATTCTAATAGAACGGATTACCCTAATAAAATAATTATTTTAACAGAATAATGAGATTATTTTAATAGAATAGATGATGTTGAGATAATAACACTGTTCTATTAGAATAGCTGTTTTAACAGAGTGCATGATTTTTAAAAGAACAGTGGATTCTTTTTAGGAGAAGAATGGATTATTTAAATAAACGGATTATTTTAAGAGGAAAATTGATTGCTTTAATATAATGAATTAATTTAATAGAAGGAATGGCCCCAAATGCTGGGGAATGGCCCCAAATCCTGGGAAAAGCCCAAACTCCTGGGGAATGGCCCCAAATCTTGGGGAATGGCCCCAAATCTTGGGGAATGGCCCCAAATCCCAGGGAATGGCCCCAAATCCCAGGGAATGGCCCCAAATCCCAGGGCAGTCCCACCTGGCACAGCCAATGATGAGGCTCCCGAACACGGTGCCCATCCCCTGTCCCTCTGTCTGTCCCTGTCCCCCTGTCTGTCCCTGTCCCCCTGTCCCTGTCCCCCTGTCTGTCCCTGTCCCTCTGTCTGTCCCTGTCCCCCTGTCTGTCCCTGTCCCTGTCCCTGTCCCCCTGTCTGTCCCTATCCGTGTCTCACCTGGCGTATCCGATGATGAGGCTCCCGAACACGGTGCCCATCCCCTGTCCCCCTGTCCATCCCTGTCCCTCTGTCCCTGTCCCCCTGTCCCTCCCTGTCCCCTGTCTTCCCCTGCATCCCTGTCCCCTATCCCGCGTCCCTGGCGTATCCGATGATGAGGCTCCCGAACACGGTGCCGATCCCCGCCCCCGAGCCCGCCACGCCCACGGTGGCGGCGCCGGCCCCGATGAACTTGGCGGCCGTGTCGATGTCCCGGGCCAGCGGCGAACTGCGGAACTGCCGCCGGGGCTGCGGCGCGGCCAGCGCCACCTGCCGGACACAGCGCGGACAGCCATGGGGACACAGCAGGGACACGGGGACAGCTCAGGGGACATGGGGACACATCAGGGGACAGGGCAGGGACAGGCAGGGACACCTCGGGGACATGGGGACACATCAGGGATATGGGGACACATCAGGGACAGGCAGGGACAGCTCGGGGACAGCAGCCAGCTGCGGAACTGCCGCAAGGCCAGCGCCACCTGCCGGACACAGCGCGGACAGCCATGGGGACACAGCAGGGACACGGGGACAGGCAGGGACATGGGGACACATCAGGGACATGGGGACACATCAGGGACACGGGGACAGGCAGGGACATGGGGACACATCAGGGGACAGGGCAGGGACAGGCAGGGACAGCTTGGGGACATGGGGACAGGACAGGGGCATAGGGACAGGGCAGGGGACAGGCAGGGACATGGGGACACATCAGGGACATGGGGACAGGACAGGGACAGGCAGGGACATGGGGACAGGGCAGGGACATGGGGACACAGCAGGGACATGGGGACATAGCAGGGACATGGGACAGGACAGGGACATGGGGACAGTCAGGGACATGGGGAACAGGACATGGGGACACATCAGGGACAGGGCAGGACATGGGGACAGGGCAGGGACATGGGGACAGCTCAGGGACATGGGGACACATCAGGGATATGGGGACACATCAGGGACATGGGGACACTTCAGGGACAGCTTGGGGACATGGGGACAGGGCAGGGACAGGCAGGGACAGCTCAGGGGACATGGGGACACATCAGGGACATGGGGACAGGACAGGGACAGCTCAGGGACATGGGGACACATCAGGGGACAGGCAGGGACATGGGGACACATCAGGGACATGGGGACAGGGCAGGGACACGGGGACACATCAGGGACATGGGACAGGACAGGGGACAGCTCAGGGCTGGCACTTAGCACGGGAAGGGGGGCGCTGGTCCTGACCAACAGCATGAGGAAGGACGATGAGGATGAGGATGGAAGATGAAGGATGAAGGAGCAGGACGGGGATGAAGGATCAGGACAAAGTGTGAGGATAAAGGTGAGGGATCAGGATGGGGACAAAGGATCAGGATGAGGATGGGGATGAAGGATCAGGGTGAGGATGAGGATGGGGATGAAGGATCGGGGTGAGATAGGATGAGGATCAGGTGAGGATGAGGATGAGGATGGGGATGAAGGATCAGGATGAGGATGGGGATGAAGGATCGGGGTGAGGATGAGGGATCAGGATGGGGATGAAGGATCAGGATGAGGATGAGGATGGGGTGCAGGATCGGGATGAGGATGAGGATGAGGATGGGGATGCAGGATCAGGGTGAGGATGAGGATGAAGGATCAGGGTGAGGATGAGGATGGGGATGAAGGATCGGGGTGAGGATGAGGATGGGGATGAAGGATCAGGATCAGGATGAGGATGGGGATGAAGGATCAGGGTGAGGATGAGGATGGGGATGAAGGATCGGGGTGAGGATGAGGATGGGGATGAAGGATCGGGGTGAGGATGAGGATGAGGATGAGGATGAGGATGAGGGATGCAGGATCAGGTGAGGATGGGGATGGGGATGCAGGATCAGGGGAGGATGGGGATGAAGGATCAGGATGGGGATGAAGGATCGGGGTGAGGATGGGGATGCAGGATCAGGGGAGGATGAGGATGAGGATGGGGATGCAGGATCAGGGGAGGATGAGGATGGGGCCCAAGGCCAGGCTGCCTCACCTGCGCGCTCTCCTCAGGCCGGCTGAACACAGCCACGGACACGGGCCTGGCCAGAGCCCTGGAGCAGCAGCGGAACTGCAGGGACAGCACGGGGACACCTGGGGACACCGGGCCAGCCCAGCCCAGCCTCCCCTGAACCCCACCCCAAACCCTGCAGCCGCTCCCTGCGAGCACAGCTCAGCATCCCCAACCCTCCGGTGTTTTATGGAGCTCTGAAACCCCCCTAAAAAATCCCAAAACTGGCCAATGAAGGTTTATCAATGCAGGAGTTTCTGTCCCTGGACCAACCCCACACCCCCCAGGCTGAGCACAGCCAGGTGCCAGCCCCAGAAAATCCCATTATTCCCATTTTTCCCCCCATTTTCTCCCAGGAACGAAAGGGATTCCAGAGGCAGCCAAGGGAACCCTGCTGTGCTGCAGGGAGGGAGCAGCCCTGGGGCTGAGCTCGGTGCCAGCCACTCACTCACACGTGGCACCAGAGGTCACCTTGTCCCCTCCCTCGCTGCTCGGAGCCCGGCTGGAACCGCCCGGATCCAGCTCACACAGGGCAGGAACCCCAAATCCCAAATTCCCAAATTCCTCAAATCCCAAATCCCTCAATTCCCAAATTCCCCAAATCCCAAATTCCCCAAATCCCAAATTCCCCAAATCCCCAAATCCAGCTCAGGCAGGGCAGGAACCCCAAATCCCAAATCCCCAATCCCCAAATCCCAAATCCCAAATTCCCAATTCCCCAAATCCCAAATTCCCAAATCCCCAAATCCCAAATCCCCAAATCCCCCAAATCCCAAATTCCCAAATCCCAAATCCCAAATCCCAAATCCCCAAATCCCAAATCCCCAAATCCCCAATCCCCAAATTCCCCAAATCCCAAATTCCCAAATCCCCAAATTCCCAAATCCCAAATTCCCAAATCCCCAAATCCCAAATTCCCCAAATCCCAAATTCCCAAATCCCAAATCCCAAATCCCCAATTCCCAATCCCAAATCCCCAATCCCCAAATCCCAAATTCCCAAATCCCAAAATCCCCAAATTCCCAAATCCCAAATCCCAAATCCCCAAATCCCAAATCCCCAAATCCCCAATTCCCAAATTCCCAAATCCCAAATTCCCAAATCCCCAAATCCCAAATTCCCCAAATCCCCAATCCCCAAATCCCTCAATTCCCAAATCCCCAAATCCCAAATCCAATTCCCAAATCCCCAAATTCCCAAATCCCCAAATTCCCAAATCCCTCAATTCCCAAATTCCTCAATTCCCAAATCCCAAATCCTCAAATCCCAAATCCTCAAATCCCAAATTCCCCAAATCCCCAATTCCCACCAGGAATCACCTACCAGCGCTGGGGAGCTGAGGAGAGCCACGGGAGCCTGCATGGTGCTGGATGATCTGCCACAGAAAAACCACAGGAATTATAAATAAAATTTAAACCAAAACCAACGGTGCTGCTGTGAGCAGGCCAGCCCTGCGGGGTCACACACGGCTCGGAGCTGTCCCCAACACGGGGCACTGTCCCCAAGGTTGTGTCCTCAGGGCTTTGTCCCACTGACCCCGCTGTGTCCCCGGGCCTTTAACCCCATTGTGTCCGCAGGGATTTAACCCCATTGTGTCCGCAGGGATTTAACCCCACTGTGTCCCCAATGTCCCCAAGGATTTACCCCATTGTGTCCCCAGGGATTTACCCCACTGTGTCCCCAATGTCCCCAAGGTTTTACCCCATTGTGTCCCCAATGTCCCCAGGGATTTACCCCACTGTGTCCCCAAGGATTTACCCCATTGTGTCCCAGGATTTACCCACTGTGTCCCCAAAGTCCCCAAGGTTTTACCCCACTGTGTCCCCAAAGTCCCCAAGGTTTTACCCCATTGTGTCCCCCGGGATTTAACCCCACTGTGTCCCCAAGGTTTTACCCCACTGTGTCCCCAATGTCCCCAAGGTTTTACCCCATTGTGTCCCCAATGTCCCCAAGGTTTTACCCCACTGTGTCCCCAAGGTTTTACCCCATTGTGTCCCCAATGTCCCCAAGGATTTACCCCATTGTGTCCCCAGTGTCCCCAAGGATTTACCCCACTGTGTCCCCAGGGATTTAACCCCATTGTGTCCCCAATGTCCCCAAGGATTTACCCCACTGTGTCCCCAATGTCCCCAAGGTTTTACCCCACTGTGTCCCCAAGGTTTTACCCCACTGTGTCCCCAATGTCCCCAAGGATTTACCCCATTGTGTCCCCAAGGTTTTACCCCACTGTGTCCCCAATGTCCCCAAGGTTTTACCCCATTGTGTCCCCAAGGATTTACCCCATTGTGTCCCCAATGTCCCCAAGGATTTACCTCATTGTGTCCCAAGGTTTTACCCCACTGTGTCCCCAATGTCCCCAATGTCTTACCCCACTGTGTCCCCAATGTCCCCAAGGATTTACCCCATTGTGTCCCCAATGTCCCCAGGGATTTACTCCATTGTGTCCCCAAGGATTTACCCCACTGTGTCCCCAATGTCCCCAGGGATTTACCCCATTGTGTCCCCAATGTCCCCAAGGTTTTACCCCACTGTGTCCCCAAGGATTTACCCCATTGTGTCCCCAATGTCCCCAAGGTTTTGATTCACCATGTCCCCAAGACTTTGTCCCCACTCTGTCCCCAAGGTTTTAACCCCACCCTGTCCCCAAGGATTTAACCCCACCCAGCCCACACCATGTCCTCAAGGTTTTGTTCTGTGTCCCCAAGACTTTGTCCCCACCGTGTCCCCAAGGTTTTAACCCCTCCGCGTCCCGACTTGTCCCCACCGTGTCCCCAAAGTTTTAACCCCACCGTGTCCCCGAGGCTTTAACCCCCGTGTCCCCACGGTTTAACCTCCCCGTCCCCTCCGCGTCCCCGGCTGTCCCTCCGCCCTCACCCGGCCCGTGTCCTCCCCGTTAATCCCCGCTCGGTGCCTGTCCCGGTCGGCTCCTCCCGCCCTCCCTCGCACCGCGGCGCCCTCACAACCCCCGAGGGCAGCGCAGGCCCCACCGCCCGCCGGGCAGCGAAGGGCACGGCCCCAGCGAGCATCGGCCGGGCCCGCGGCTCTGCCCGGCAGCCCCGGGAGCCGCGGTAGCCCCGGGATGTGCGGGCAGGGCCGGGCCGGGTCCCACCTGCGCGGGGTCCGCTCGGGCCGGCGGCGGCAGCGGCTCTGTGGGCAGCGTCACCTTGGCCGTGTCCCCCCCGGCGTCCTCCGCGCCCATTGGCTGCCGCCGCGCGCGCGCGCCCGCGCCCGCCCTCCCCATTGGTCGAGCGCCGAGGAAACCCCGCCTCCCCGCATCCGGGCATGGCGGGAAGGAGGAGGGTGGGGAGGGGCGGGGATGAGGGTGGTGATTGGTGGGTTGAGGACGGGGGCGGTCGGTGATTGGGTGAGGCAGCTGTCAATCTGGCTGTGGGCGGGAAGGGGGCGGGGCCAGTGGCGTGAGGGAGGGTTTGGGGTGAGGAGAGAGTTTGTGGGGTTAAAAGGGTTTTTTTTGTGTTAAAAAGGGTTTGTGGGGTTAAAAAGAGGGTTTGTGGGGTTAAAAAGAGGGTTTGTGGGACCAGGGAGGGTCCTGTGGGATCTGGGAAGTTTTTTTGGGGTCAGAGAAGGTTCTGTAGGACCAGGAAGGGTTCTGTGGGGTCAGAAACGTCGCATTTCAGCTCGGGATTAAACTCCTTTATTTTTATATAATACCTCCTGTATTATTATTATTATTTGCCATTTTTGTTATGATTTCTCCTTTATTTCACCACCTGCTTCCTCCCGCCGTGCCCGTGAGAATTCCATGGAAATCCTGGAGTTATGCGGCCCTGACAGGGGAAAAAAAACCCCAAAATTTCTAAAAATTCCCCTCAAGGCTTCTTTGGGAATGTGATCACAAAAAAAAAACTTAAATTCTGGGGGATTTTGGGATTTCAGGGACTCACGTGGGCCTGCAGAGCTCGCCCGACAGCAGCCACGTCAGGAATTCCTGCTCCCAAAATTCCCTCAGGCCCTCGGAGCCTTCCAGAGCTGGAAAACTGCAAAAAAATAATATTTAAAAATCCAATTCATATTTTAAAAATATTTATTTTTTTAATATTTTAAAATTTAATTCAGTGAAAACAGAATTAAAGGGAAAAAAATTCCTGGTTTAGCATCTCCTTCTCCCAGTCCTACATTCAATTTTAATATTTTCTTGCTGGGATAAAGACCCCAAAAAATTGGTTTTCATCTGGAAAAGGGGAAATTCTTTGGGTTTTGGGATGGCTGGGATGGGGTTTTCTGAGGGTTTGGCCCCAAAATCCTCTGGGAACCCCAAAATCGGCTTTTGTCCCCCACCCCAAACCCTCATTTCTGGAGGTGTTTTTATGGAAAAGTGTAAAAATTACAAATACCCTCAAATTCCATAAAAATAACAGCAAAAAAAAAAAAAATCCCCAAGTTCTGTACAAAACACAAAAAAATCCCAAAATTTCTGTACAAAACACAACAAATCCTCCCCAGTTCCATTAAAAACCCCACAATACCCTGAATTCCAACAAATTCCTGAATTCCATTAAACCAGGCCCAAAAATGCCCCAAATTTCCATTAAAAACCCAACAAATCCCCCGAATACAAAAAAAAACCTCCAAAAAGACCCCAAATTCTGCACAAATCCCCAAATTCCCATTAAAAACCCAACAAATCCCTGAATTCCATTTAAAAAACCCCTCAAAAATAACCCAAACTTCCATTAAAAACCCGACTGCTCCCCCAAATTCCATATAAAGAAATCCCAAAAATACCCTAAATTTCCATTAAATAAACCCCCAAAATACCCTACATTTCCATTTTAAAAGAACCCTCAAAAATAACCCAAACTTCCATTAAAAACCCGACTGCTCCCCCAAATCCCATATAAAGAAATCCCAAAAATACCCTAAATTTCCTTTAAAAAGCCCACATATACCCTAAATTTCCATTTAAAAAACCCCAAAAATACCCTAAATTTCCATTTTAAAAAACCCCTCAAAAATAACCCAAACTTCCATTAAAAACCCGACTGCTCCCCCAAATCCCATATAAAGAAATCCCAAAAATACCCTAAATTTCCTTTAAAAACCCCAAAAATATCCTAAATTTCCTTTAAAAAACCCCAAAAATCCTCCAAATTTCCATTAAAAACCCAACAAATCCCTGAATTCCATTTAAAACACCCCTCAAAAATAACCCAAACTTCCATTAAAAACCCGACTGCTCCCCCAAATCCCATATAAAGAAACTCCAAAAATACCCTAAATTTCCTTTAAAAAGCCCAAAAATACCCTAAATTTCCATTAAATAAACCCCCAAAATACCCTACATTTCCATTTTAAAAGAACCCTCAAAAATAACCCAAACTTCCATTAAAAACCCGACTGCTCCCCCAAATCCCATATAAAGAAATCCCAAAAATACCCTAAATTTCCTTTAAAAAAACCCCAAAAAATCCCCTAAATTTCCATTTAAAAACCCCAAATTCCCATAAAAACCCCAAATCCCGGCCTCACCTCTGCTTTTCCCGGTTTTTCCAGAGCCACCCCAGGAACGTTTTGGCTCCCGGGGTTCCAAAATCGGAATTTTCCCCATCCCCGGCCCCTTTTGGGGTCTCCGCCTCCCTCCTGAGCAGCTCCGCGCCGTCACTGGGACAGGAAAAATTGGGGAAAAACGGGAAAATTCCCGAAATGATCCCAAAATTCCAGCAGAGGGTGCCAGGATCCCGCTGTGGCGGAAATCCCAGGGGAAAAATAATGGGAAAAATGGGAAAATCCTAATGGTAAAGAGGGGAAAACAGCCGGGATTTGGGAATTGGGAATTTGGGGGTTCTGGAATTGGGAAATTTGAGGAATTGGGGGTTTGGGAATTTGGGGATTTGGGGAGTTTGGGATTCGGGATTTGGGAAATTGGGGAGTTGAGGAATTGAAGAATTTGGGAATAGGGCATTTTGGGAAATTCAGGAAAACCGGGGATTTGGGGTATTCGGGAATTTGGGGAATGCATTAATTGGGGGATTGAGGAATTTGGGGATTCGGGCTTTGAAGAATTTGGGAATTGGTGGAATTGGGGAATTCAGGAATTTGGGGATTCTGGAATTAGGGAATTGGGGATTTGGGAACTTGGGGAATTGATGAATGTGGGAATTGGGGAGTTTGGGAAATTGGGAATATGGGAATTGGGAATTCGGGAATTGGGGGATTCAGGAGTTCGGGAATTGAGGAATTTGGGACATTGGGAATTGGAGAATTCAGGAATTGGGGAGTTTGGGAATTGGGGAATTGGGGAATTCAGGAATTAGGGAATTCAGGAATTAGGGAACTGGGGATTTGGGAACTGGGGAATTTGGGAATTCAGGAATTAGGGAACTGGGGATTTGGGAACTGGGGAATTAGGGAATTCAGGAATTAGGGAACTGGGGAATTCAGGAACTGGGGAATTTGGGAATTCAGGAGTTGGGGAGATTCAGAATTGGGTGATTGGGGAGATTGAGGGATTTGGGGAATTGAGGGATTCAGAAATTCAGGAATTGGGGAATTGAGGAATTTGGGGAATATGGGAATTGGGGAGTTTGGGAATTGGTCAATGGGGAATCGAAGAATTCAGGACTTGGTGAATTGGGGAATTGAGGACATTGGGAATTGGGGGTTTCAGGAATTGAGGAATTGGGGAATTGAGGATATTGGGAATCGGGGATTCAGGAATTCAGGAATTCGGGAATTCAGGAATTCAGGAATTCAGGAATTCAGGAATTCAGGAATTCGGGAATTCGGGAATTGGGGGATTTGTGGCCAGGCGCTCACTGGCTTTTCTTCTCGCGCCGGGCCAGCAGCCACTCCACGAAGTTCTTGCGCAGGACGTGGTCCATGGTGCGGCTGTAATCGCTGGCCAGCGTGGCCTCGGAGTAACGGCGGGACAGACGGACAGCGGGGACAGCGGGGCCGGCACTGGGACAGACGGACAGCGGGGTCAGGGGACAGAGGGGACACACGGACAGCGGGGACGGACGGACAGCGGGGATAGACGGGCCGGCACTGGGACAGACGGACAGAGGGGTCAGGGGACAGCAGGGACAGACGGACAGCGGGGACAGCGGGGCCGGCACTGGGACCGACGGACAGCGGGGACAGGAGGACACACGGACAGCAGGGACAGCACTAGGACAGACGGACAGCACTGGGACAGATGGACAGCGGGGTCAGGGGACAGCAGGGACACACGGACAGCGGGGACAGACGGGCTGGCACTGGGACAGATGGACAGCGGGGCCAGGGGACAGAGGGGACACACGGACAGCCAGGACACACGGACAGCGGGGACAGACGGGCCGGCACTGGACAGATGGACAGAGGGGTCAGGGGACAGCACTGGGACAGATGGACAGCGGGGCCAGAGGGACAGCGGGGACAGCGGGGCCGGCACTGGGACAGACGGACAGCGGGGTCAGGGGACACATGGACAGCAGGGACAGCACTAGGACAGACGGACAGACGGACAGCACTGGGACAGAGGTGACAGATGGACAGCGGGGACAGGGGGACAGAGGGGACAGACGGGCCGGCACTGGGACGGACGGACAGCGGGGTCAGAGGAACAACAGGGACAGACGGACAGGGGGGACACACGGACAGCGGGGACAGACAGGCTGGACAGATGGACAGGGGGGTCAGCAGGACAGCGGGGACAGCACTGGGACACACGGACAGCGGGGACAGACAGGCTGATCCCATGGGTTTGGGGCGGATTCCCTGGATTTGGGGCTGATCCAGGGAGCCCGCGCCAAATCCATGGATTCCGGCCCGAGGGGCAGGAGGAGGCTCCCGGTCCCCGGGGCCGTTCCCGTTCCTGGTTCCCCGGGGCCATTCCCGGTTTTCCGGGGCCATTCCCGGTTCCCCATCCCGATCCCATTCCCGGTTCCCGTTCCCCGCTCCCCCCGGGGCCGTTCCCGGTTCCCCATTCCCGTTCCCCGTTCCGGTTCCCGCTCACCCCGGGGCCGTTCCCGGTTCCCCATTCCCGTTCCCCGTTCCCGTTCCCCGCTCCCCCCGGGGCCATTCCCTGTTCCCCATTCCCGTTCCCATTCCCGGTTCCCGTTCCCCGCTCCCCCCGGGGCCGTTCCCGGTTCCCCATTCCCATTCCCGGTTCCCGTTCCCCCCGGGGCCATTCCCGGTTCCCCATTCCCGTTCCCGGTTCCCGTTCCCCGCTCACCCCGGGGCCGTTCCCGGTTCCCCATTCCCGTTCCCGGTTCCCGTTCCCCGCTCACCCCGGGCCATTCCCGGTTCCCCATTCCCGGTTCCCGTTCCCCGCTCACCCCGCGCTCTCCTCCGCGCACGCCGCTCCCAGCCCGGCCAGCAGCAGCAGCGGCAGCGCCCGCAGCGCCCGCAGCGACATCTTCGGCTTCCCGGGACCACCGGGACAGCGATCGGGATCTCCGGGACCACCGGCACCTGCGGCTCCTTCCGGCAGCACGGGAGGCTCGGGATGCGATCCCGTCCCGCAGAATTCCCGGCCAAATCCCCCATCCCAAATCCCCCATCCCAAATCCCCCATCCCAAATCCCCCATCCCAAATCCCCCATCCCAAATCCCCCATCCCAAATCCCCCATCCCAAATCCCCCATCCCAAATCCCCCATCCCAAATCCCCCATCCCAGAGCTCCGCCCCAAATCCCCCATCCCAAATTCCCCATCCCAAATCCCCCATCCCAAATTCCCCATCCCCAAATCCCCCATCCCAAATCCCCCATCCCAAATCCTCCATCCCAAATCTCCCATCCCAAATCCCCCATCCCAAATCCCTCATCCCAAATCTCCCATCCCAAATCCCCCATCCCAGAGCTCCTCCCCAAATCCCCCATCCCAAATCTCCCATCCCAAATTCCCCATCCCAAATCCCCCATCCCAGAGCTCATTCCCAAATTCCCTATCCCAAATTCCCCACCCCAAATTCCCCCTTTCCCAGCCCGTCCCGCTCCGCTCCCCAACTCCGCAATTCCCGGCCCTGGGATCGCCCAACCCCGCAGCTCCATCCCGGAGCGGGAATGGGAACGGGAACGGGAACGGGAATGGGAATGGGAATGGGAATGGGAATGGGAATGGGAATGGGAACGGGAATGGGAATGGGAATGGGAATGGGATGGGAACGGGAACGGGGGAAGGAATGGGAGGGGAATGGGAATGGGAAAATGGAGGAATGGGAATGGGAACGGAATGGGAATGGGAATGGGAATGGGAATGGGAATGGGAATGGGAACGGGAACGGGAATGGGGAATGGGAATGGGAATGGGAATGGGAATGGGAATGGGGAATGGGAATGGGAATGGGAATGGGAATGGGAACGGGAAGGGAATGGGAATGGGAATGGGAATGGGGAATGGGAATGGGAATGGGAATGGGAATGGGAATGGGAATGGAATGGGAATGGGAACGGGAATGGGAATGGGAATGGGAATGGGAATGGGAATGGGAATGGGAATGGGAATGGGAATGGGAATGGGAATGGGAATGGGGATGGGAATGGGAATGGGAATGGGAATGGGAATGGGAATGGGAATGGGAATGGGAATGGGAATGGGAATGGGAATGGGAATGTCCTGCAGGGAATCCCCATCCAATCCCCATCATCCCCTCCTGATCTGACTCCTGGGGGATTTTTTGGGGATGGATTAAATTTGGGATGGGGAACATCACTTATGGCAAACAATCCCATTGGCAGCAATGGGACGGAATCCTAAGATTTCCAAGGGTTTAAAAATTAAATAAAAAAGGAAAAAAAAAGGATTTCTAATAATCCATGGAACTGGGGACAGCTCTGCCTCCCTTCCAGGGAAATCCTGCACTGCCATTCCCTAAAATCCAGGCTCTGCTCCCTCTCCTCACATCCCAGAAATCCCCTCACAATTCCAGCATTTCCAGCTCCATCATGCCCAAAAATTACCCCAGAATTCCAATATTTCCCCCCCAGAATTCCCATTTCTCCCTGGAATTCCCATTTTCCCCTGGAATTCCCATATTTCCAAGAATTTCCATTTCCCCCAGAATTCCTATTTCCCCCCAGAATTCCCATTTCTCCCTGGGATTCACGTATTTCCCAAAATTCTCTTTTTTTCCCTGGAATTCCAGTTTTCCCTGGAATTCCCATTCCCCCCACAATTCCAGCATTTCCCCCTAGAATTCCCATTTCCCCCTGTAGTTCCAATTTTCCCCAGGATTCCCATTTTCCCCTGGAATTCCCATATTTCCAAGAATTTCCATTTCCCCCAGAATTCCTATTTCTCCCTGGAGTTCCCATTTCCCCCCAGAATTCCCATTTCTCCCTGGGATTCACATATTTCCCAAAATTCCCATTTTTTTTCTGGAATTCCAGTTTTCCCTGGAATTCCCATTCCCCCCACAATTCCAGCATTTCCCCCTAGAATTCCCATTTCCCCCTGTAGTTCCAATTTTCCCCAGGATTCCCATTTCTCCCTGGAATTCCCATATTTCCAAGAATTTCCATTTCCCTCAGAATTCCTATTTCTCCCTGGAGTTCCCATTTCCCCCAGAATTCCCATTTCCCCCCAGAATTTCCATTTCTCCCTGGGATTCACATATTCCCCAAAATTCCCTTTTTTTCCTGGAATTCCTGTTTTCCCTGGAATTCCCATATTTCCAAGAATTTCCATTTCCCCCAGAATTCCTATTTCTCCCTGGAGTTCCCATTTCCTCCCAGAATTCCCATTTCTCCCTGGGATTCACATATTTCCCAAAATTCCCATTTTTTTTCTGGAATTCCAGTTTTCCCTGAAATTCCCATTCCCCCCACAATTCCAGCATTTCCCCCTAGAATTCCCATTCCCCCCCCAGAATTCCCATTTTCCCCTGTAGTTCCAATTTCCCCCAGGATTCCCATTTTCCCCAGAATTCCCATTTCCCCCAGAATTCCCATTTTCCCCCAGAAATTCCCATTTTTCCCGCATTTCTCACCTCCCCGCCCGGGTTCCTGCGGCTCTGCAGCCCCGGGGCCGCTCGGGGCCGTTTTTATCCCGATTCCCGAGGGTATCCAGGAAATCCAGCCGGGAATTGGGGCCGTTCCCAGCCGGAAATCACCTCGGAAAATATTGACATTCATGGCAATTAAACATTTCTGCATCGGGGCGTTCATGGGGCGGCTCCAGCTCCATGGAAAAAAACGCAGAATTCCCATTTTTGCCTTGGAAAAACCCCAGCCTGCTCCTTCTCTGGTGAAATCCTTGGATTTCGGGGATCTGCCACCCCAAATCCAGGATTTCCTACCCAAAATTGGGATGGAGAGGGGCAGATTCAGTTTGGGACTGGCAAATCCCAGTTTGTGATTGCCAAGCCTTGGTTTGGGATTACCGGATCGTCTTTTGGGATTCCCAAATCTCATTTAGGAGTTGCCATGGATACCCCATTCCCAGATCCCATTCCCAGATCCCAGATCCCAATCCCATTCTCATCCTGTTCCATGGATACCCCGTTCCCAGATCCCATTCCCAGATCCCAGATCCCATTCTCATCCTGCTCCATGGATACCCCATTCCCAGATCCCATTCCCAGATCCCAGATCCCATTCTCATCCTGCTCCATGGATACCCCATTGCCAGATCCCATATCCCATTCCCATATCCCATTCCTGCTCCATGGATACCCCATTCCCAATCCCAAACGCCATTCCCCAATCCCATATCCCTCCCTGCTCCATGGATACCCCATTCCCAATCCCATTCCCGCTCCATGGATACCCCGTATCCCAATCCCATTCCCAATCCCCCCCTGCTCCATGGATGCCCCATTGCCATTCCCCATATCCCAATCCCATACCCTGCTCTATGGATACCCCACTCCCATACCCCATATCCTACACCCCATATCCCATACCCCATTCCCAATCCCATATCCCAATCCCAAATCCTGCTCCATGGATACCCAGATCCCATTCCCCGTTCCCGATCCCATCCCCTCTCCATGGATATCCCCATTCCCAATCCCATACCCCAATCCCATATCTGCTCCATTCCCAATCCCGTATCTCATTCCCATATCCCAATCCCAAATCCCACTCTATGGATACCCCACACCCCAATCCCATATCTGCTCCATGGATATCCCATACGCCATCCCCATTCCCCATTCCCAATCCCATATCCCAGTCCCATATCTGCTCCATTCCCATCCCCATTCCCACTCCCCATTCCCAGTCCCATATCCCATTCCCAATCCCATATCTGCTCCATGGATACCCCATATCCCATTCCCCATTCCCCTCTCCACCAATTCCCCGTTCCCAATCCCATATCCCAATCCCATATCCCGCTCCATTCCCATCCTTATTCCCATTCCCCGTTCCCAATCCCATATCCCACTCCCATATCCCAATCCCAAATCCCACTCTATGGATACCCCATACCCCAATCCCATATCTGCTCCATGGATATCCCTATTCCCATTCCCCATTCCCAATCCCATTCCCAATCCCATATCTGCTCCAATCCCATTCCCATTCCCCATTCCCCATTCCCAGTCCCATATCCCATATCCCATTCCCCAATCCCCCCTACTCCATGGATACCCCATAACCCATTCCCCATTCCCAATCCCATATCCCGCTCCATTCCCATCCCATATCACACTCCCCATTCCCAATCCCATTCCCATTCCCCAATCCCCCCCTGCTCCATGGACACCCCATACCCCATTCCCATATCCCAATCCCATATCTGCTCCATTCCCATCCCCATTCCCAATCCCATTCCCAATCCCATATGTGCTCCATGGATACGCCATAACCCATTCCCCATTTCCAATCCCATATCTGCTCCAATCCCATCCCTATTCCCATTCCCCATTTCCAATCCCATATCTGCTCCAATCCCATCCCTATTCCCATTCCCCATTCCCGATCCCATTCCCAATCCCATATCCCATTCCCCATTCCCAATCCCATTCCCCAATCCCCCCCTGCTCCATGGATACCCCATATCCCATTCCCCATTCCCATTCCCATTCCCGCTCCACGGATACCCCCATTCCCAATCCCATATCTGCTCCATTCCCATCCCCATTCCCATTCCCCATTCCCAATCCCATATCCCAGTCCCATATCTGCTCCATTCCCATCCCTATTCCCATTCCCCATTCCCAATCCCATTCCCAATCCCATATCCCAGTCCCATATCTGCTCCATTCCCATCCCTATTCCCATTCCCCATATCCCATTCCCCATTCCCAATCCCATATCTGCTCCAATCCCATCCCCATTCCCATTCCCCATTCCCATTCCCATATCCCATTCCCATATCCCGCTCCATTCCATCCCCATTCCCATTCTCCATTCCCATATCCCATTCCCATATCCCAATCCCAAATCCCGCTCCATGGATACCCCATTCCCAATCCCATATCCCAATCCCATATCTGCTCCATTCCCATCCCCATTCCCACTCCCCATTCCCATTCCCCATTCCCAATCCCATATCTGCTCCATTCCCATTCCCCATTCCCGATCCCATTCCCGCTGCACGGATACCCCGCTCCCCGCCGTTCCCCCGCTCCCCGATAAGCCGTTATCGCTCATTAGTGCCATTAGGCGCTAATTACCATAATTACCGCCCCCCCCCGGGCCAATTAACGCCGGCCCGGCCGTACCGGGCGCCCCGGGAGCGGCGGGAACAACGGGAATTGTCCTGGAATTGTTATCCCGGGATCTTCACGGTGCGCGCTCCGGGGC